>NC_051128.1:5244060-5485113 GCF_014839805.1 Manduca sexta
CATTTTGAAATGTTAATTTTACGCTGAAGCTGTTGTCCATGAAGGATACATCAGTAAAAGAATCACACTTGGACTTGATAATTTATCTATTTTAAACTCAAATCAAAGTCGTTTGCCCTTATGGTAATTTTAAAGGATCTTTTAGTAAGGGACCGTAAACACTGTAGTCACAAGAAATCAATCTTATGAGACTGCTAATCATTTTTGTAGATACATATTCTATTTTTAGATGGGACAGCAAGGGCAGCACCTTTTACCATTTAAATATGAACGTGAAGATAAAAAAATATCTGTATAAATAATAATAAACAATACGTGAACAAAAAGCGGCGTTGGCCTAGTTGATTGTGGAACGGACTGCCAAGAACAGAAATGTCCGCAGGTTCAAATCAAAGGCACACACCTCTGACTTCTCTAAAAATATTATGTGTATATTCTTTGTGAATTATCGCTTGCTTCAACGGTGAAGGAAAACATCGTGAGGAAACCTACAAACCTGGAAATTCTCTAGAGGAATTTTCAAGGTTGTGTATATACTACTACGTTGTGACTATAGGTTATATATCATCACGCTATGATCAAAAGAGCGGAGCAGTAATGAAAACTGTAGCAAAAGGGAACTTTATAACTTTTGAGAGATTTAAACGAAAACTATATCACGCGGGCGGAGCCGCGGGCAAAAGCTAGTTTACAATAAATAAAATCGCTACACCCGTTCAATGAATTAAATAAATTGTTAAGTAAAAGTGTGAAATCTACTAACTGACGACATTCTGCTGGAATTCTGCTCTTGCCGTTAAATGTTCAGCCGCAACAGCTCATAAACGGGGTTGTTATTTGTCCTTTAACGCGTATTATGTCATGTTACCAGTATTTTCCTTTCCGTAAATATACAGCTTTAGTTACATCTTTCTTTAACCAACTCTGTTATGGGACCGACATTAACGGGTGCCTGGTCGCATGTTGTGTTGATTACGTTAAGCCCAGCATCAATGGCATCTTCCAAGACAGTTCGTATTAATATTTTTAGCTCTATCTTATTAAGTCCATTTGTGAAATAATATGCTATTGGCTGATTAAAATATTTTTTATGCCTTTTATTATAAAACCAAAGCGTAGTTAGAAAAGAGCATTTTTAATGTGAAGCAAACTCTTGTATCTTTGTATGGATCATATGACACAGACAAAAGACCAAAGCAAAAACAATCTTTTTCCTTTATTTCCAACAGTGGAAAATTATAGGATTTATTCCTGCGATTATATTAATTTGGCTTTTACAGTTCTTGATGATGGTAGAGTAAAATACTTGCATAAAAGTTTGTAATATTTAGGACGTTTTTTGAATAAAGACAATGACAATTTTTTTCCTCTGGTGAAAATCGTCTTCCCTTCGCTTTCGTAAATGTTTTATATTTTTGGAATAAACCAATTTGAGTATTGTATACCGCGTGTCTTCGGGACCTACTTGTAAGGCAGTAGATATGGTCCGAAAATACTTTAGTAATATCTGAAAAATAAAACATTAATGAATATTACTGTTCGAGCAAGGAAAAGTAACTTGTTGAGTAGGACATATAAGAAGCGGTACATTTGTCCCGTACATAACGTCAAAAAGGAAGAGTGGCTCAAAATTATATATTGTACTACTTTAAACTTTATGTCGCGGCAGTCGCGTTACTCATTCTCCGTGGTTAACTATAGGACGAGGACAGAGAGGTAGACAATTACAATAGGACGTTATTTTACAATGAACATTATGGTACTGCGTTTCGAGTCGCGAGTCAGAGGAAAGTATTTTGAGTGTTATCATTACAAAATACTGTAAGGCGCACATTAAAGCGCCTCGCCTCAGTACGCCTCGCCTAATTTGAAGTAGGACATTGTACCGGCTCAATGTTAAAATGAGGCTACTCTTACAAACTCTTTTTCATGTCATGTCCTACCCAATTCTAATTAGTAACTATACGTTATCAAATATAGGATGATAATTTTGACAGCTCCTTCAAAAGAAGTTTCGTATTTTTTCGGTAAAATTTACTACAGGTAATATCATATTTTATTTTGAAGTGCCACTCATTATCATAATGAACAATCACGGACTATCGCAAATCGCCATTGAAATAAAATAAATCGATAATATAAAATTTGCATTTAGATTTAATTATATTATTTTTGCAAATATTCGAGTTGTTTGTAATTTATCACATTTATTGGTAAAAATCTATAATTAATATATCTAATGTTTTCACGATTTAAATAGTTAACACAATGATAACTGCAAGTGGTGTAGGGTTTAAAAAAAACATAAATGGAAATGGCTTACCAATAATAAATAGATAATTCAATAAAAAAATATTTATATCATCTGAACATACCAAATAATTATGCAACTATCGATATCAAGTTTTATAAAAATGGTAATCGATAATCGAATACGTTCAATAACGATTATACCTTAGCCTCATCATTAGTGTGATTTGTCAAAATTAACATCCTAAATTTTAAAAGTTTTAGTAAACATTTTCACAACTTTAAGTAAGATATGTATATAGCATTACCGGTGAGATATGTGCTTCTTTCGGCCATTAAATCCATGTTTTCATGAAATGAATATCCGGTGTATAATGTTCTGTAACATAATTCGATATGAGAGACATGAACGGACAGAAAAGTGAAAGCCGAGATCTTTAGAAAGATTTTCTCGTAGTGTCACGCACGTTAAAAGCCCTTCCCGCTAGAAAAATGCCTAAATAACAGTATCGATGCATAGCACTGTCTATTTTATATTCAGATTCACAATTAAAATACTATCCAGGGGATAAAAGCACCCAGCCTATCTTATATTATTGCAACTTTGTCCGTGTGCCAAATTCGCTTAGCACACATATATTATACACACATTATAAAAAATTAAATAAAATTATATTAGTAAGCACTCAGGCTGCTGTTGTGCTGTCGCCTGTACTTTTAGTCCCAAGTTATATACTTTTTTAATACGGTGGCATGTAACCACGGCAATATCCCTTTTTTAGTTACTTTTTCAATTAACAAAGCTAATAGAAATGTTTCCTCATCTGAATTCACTCTATTACTAACTGTCCAAAATGCGTAGCCAACTGTGAGCCGCTGCGTGAACGCTACGCACCCACGGCTTGTTCGCTGCACGCCCGCCGCGAATTTACAGCGAATTCATGATGCATTTGATATATCAGTGTGATATATCGTATGCCGTCAGTGTGATATATTTAAGGGTACAACATCTAGTCTAAGCACTGGAGATATATAATATATAAGTATCTGAATCAGTTCAACCTGTAAATTTCTTGGCGCAACATGTGGAAAACATCTTACCTAGATTCAAAGTGGGAAATGTAGTTCTACATAAAGCACCAATATATAATTTATAACAGCTCTCAAAGTGCTTATGTATATATGTACCGCAAGTTTTTATGTATATTCTTGTCCTCTGTTAAGACTTTGTCGAGAACTTTAATTCAAACTTGAAACCTTTGTCCTGCCAGGATTTCCACCTATAACTAGTTGCTTTAGGGACATAATGTAATGGTCCTGAAAAATAATACAATAATTTATTAAAATATAATAAATAATAAATGATGCCATGTATTTATAACACAATACAAATGCAAGGAATTAGTCCATTAGAGATAGCTCTGAAATTTGTTTATTCAATAGTCAAACCAAAATAAGTATATTAAACCAAGATGACGTAATAACGACAATCTTGTCTACCAACAGATTTTTCATAGTTTAAAATCAAAAGTGAATATCGCATAATTTTAAGGTATGCAGATTCCCACACGTATTTTAAAAAGACTATTTAAATGAGCAGATTTCACACGCGGTGACTGAGTAAATATTATGTACACGATTTTAATGAGTACTATCGATATTATTTTTATAATAAATATAAATGTCATTTACCATCAATCGCACAACCAAGATAACATGAGACATTTTGTCCAAATATTTTATCAGTTCCTTATCGCGTGCAAAACAAATAACAAAGCCCGGGGGTGAATTAGTAAGAAGGCAGCGGTGGTCCGTTTGAATAAGCAAAGTTCTTTCATTATTGAGGAAATCGTAATCGAACTTATCGCACACAAACTGCAATGGGAAATTTGAAAATTTTCAACCGGAATTCAAATTACGGAAACAAGGCGATATTGCCACTTAATGCAATAAATATTTTAACATGCTTATGAGAAAATAGATATGTAATTTATTGGAAACTAGAATAAAATTTAAAAAGTATGCGTTGTTTTGTTTATAATTGTATTAATAAAATGGAAAAATTAAATTAAGCTTCGGTTGTCATGTTACAACAAAAGGAGAACTTTAATATTTTACCATTTAACAACAATCATCAGATATTGTGGCAACTCGTTTGAAATTGTGTCAGACGACTTGCCACAATCTCTGTGTGTCAGTCAATTTTATCGTATTTCGTTCGGAATTTTCAGTAATGCATATTTTTTAATTAATTAAAATAGCCTCTGACATTTGTTTTTATGTTTTTACTTATCTAATTTAATTACGTACATAATTATTTTATAAATAGGGATAAAAGGCATGATTAGTGTTTTGAAAACTTATTCTCCAGTGTCATCTAACTGAAAGTATCTTACAACAAAATTAATTTGAGGTTAGACCAAAAACAAATAGAGTGACTGTTTGAGAGTGACATACCCCTGGCCCATCAGCTGCTAGACGTCAATAACATGACATTTCCTTATGACTTCTGCACAGGTAACTATAAATATTAACACATACAACATAGGTAATATCAAAGGCGCAGCTAAGAACGAATGAATGATCATAATATTGGTAGTTTGCAACTTCAATTACAGCGGAAAATATTTTATTCTTGTGACAAGTAATATAATTTACAACTCTGAAAAGACATTGGACCACTAGTATAATATTTGTAAATTATTGTTTTAGGTCGTTATTTATAATTAACACTTACTTATAACGAGTATGCAACACCAAAAAAGTTAGCAACACTGATAGTTAATAATGGCGGGAAGATGCTAACAAATGTCATTTTGTCTCTTGTTTAGCCCAACAGAACGGGGGAATTGTTTTCGTTTTATTCATGAAATTGTACCCAAATCTGAATTATAAATACACATAGTTGACTTTTAGTTTACCAGATACGCACGTCTTCATCATGAGCGACCAAGAGCCACAGGTAAGTATCAAATATTGATTTATTTATATTTGGGGTTACATTAATCTAACACTTATATTATTTTAGGAGGTAACGAAAATCACCAGGAAGTCGTTGAGAACATTACAACGCACGGCTGCAGATAGAGAAAATTTAGTGGGTAGACCGATAAAAAGTTTAAAACATCAACTCTCGCAAGAAAGTCCTTTGTAAGTAAACCCTAACAGAGCAACAGACTCAGTTTCTTATTAGCTATGCAAGTGAGTGTAAAAGTAATTATATTGCTTAATAATCCAATTGTTAAAACATAGTTTTGTAAATTCTCAAAATATTGTCTCGAACAAGCATGAATTAGCCACTTTTACATGTTCGTTTTATCAAACCATCAACCTTTACCCAACCAAATACACAGAATAACATATAATAGGAGCAATAAAGGCGATTGTATTGCCATATTAGGTTCACATTTAAGTTATGCTAAGATACTTTATAAATTAGCTTAAAGCAAGGTTAAGTAATAAGTGCATTTAATAGTTATATTATTAAAGGGTCATTATCTAATTAATGATAAATCTTATAATTAAATAGAAAAAAACCTTTACTACATAATTTCACTAATGACCATGTAGATCTAAATTAGTTAATTAAATGTATTTCCAGAGACATAGGAGAGGTGAAGCGTAAGAATCTGTCAACGAAGGAGACACAGGCAAACCTGGATACACAGATCTCCGAGGATGACCTCACCAACCCTGATGGTGCATCTGAAAAATATTGGCAAATATTAGCTGAGAAGCGCCAGTAAGTGAATTTGAAACATTCTGTGTGGTTAGTACTTGACAATGTCAAAAAGTTGGAGAGGCTATCTGAGTATTTATCTATACTTTATACACCCTTGGTGTAATCTTTTAATTAATCTTGTATTGCATACAGCACTTTTAATATAATACTCTTAAATTACTGAACATAAATTATTTCTCCAATGACTGTAGGTTACAACAAACCATTTGTGTTTTTTGATACTTTTACTAAAGCAACAGTTAACTGTATCTATTTTTATTGTGTAGTATGTTTACAATAACCACAAATATTTTTTATACATTTATTATTATAGAATTGCTTTACAAGATGCTTTGGAAGAAAATGAAAAATTGAGAAAAATAATTGAAGACCTAAAGGAGGAGAATGCTCAGTACAAACAAATGTTGGATGAAGCCAACAGTTTTGTTGAAGTTATAAAGGTAAGTATTTCATTTATAAAGTAAAGTAGCATAGTAACTAGGGGTTAAAATAACTAAACTTATAGTGGTCTCTTATATGCAATAACCCAGCTATGTAAAGAAGGTATATACCAACATAATATCTGGTTTCTCCAATAAACACTTATCATCAAGCAATTGACTAGCTTATTTGACTCACTTTGATAATACATTGTATTACTACCATTGTGCTGGGTCAGTAATATGTAAACTAGGTAAGTAGGCCAATTCCTCAGGTTTACAAGTGCAATAGAATACCAGTGTTTTATAATTCTACAATGACATTGAATTTTTTAATGATCTTGGAAGGTTGTAATGGTTACAAAGTCCTAAAGAATGACAAAGTTCAAGAATGTTTTAGTTCTACAATCCCCAAATATTTTCATCATGGCATATATATTCGTAAATCATAATATATTTTTCCTGGTGAATTAATTTAATGAACCTATGGATATAATTTACCACAATTTTAAATAAACTATCCCAATCGCTTTTTCAATCCATCTCAAAAATGGTACAATCGGAACAAAGTTTTTTAACATTCTTAGAAATTACTTATTTTGATTGTTTAATTTTCAAGATCAAATCAAAGATTAAGAGTGGGATTGTTTATTGAAAATTGTGGTTAACAAGTAGCAACCATCACTCTATACCACAGTTACTGAGAAGATGAGTTTAGCAATTATTTTCAAATAGAACTTTTATTTTTAGGAGGAACTAGCCAACAACTCCAATAATGACACGGGCATTGACGTAAACGACGTCAGCACAGCTGATGAAACTGCAGACGATGATGCTATAGCATCCAAAAAAAATGAAGACTAAGTTCAAAATTTTCTTAAAATTTAGAAGATTGTCTCCAAAGCTGTGCCTTCAAGTATTTGTGGTTTTTTCATAAATTGTAATATCAACTTCTTTGTTTAAACTTTATTTTATCATCCTTTTTAGATTAGAACAATCAGAAAATCCAAATTAAAATACTATTTCAAGTATAAACTAAACTGCCTCTTGCGAGCCAAAATAATTACTTAATATATTATTATAAAGATACAAATTATGTTATAGGAAGTAATTTAAGTTCTACATTAAAATAAAAGATAAAAATAGCCTTTGTGTATTTATTTAAATGCTGATAATGTCAGGTACACACACATTTTTTATCAAAAACATTTTACAAACCCAATAATTACAATTTACTTGAGTTGCTCATGGCAAGATAAGGAATACAAAAGATTTGATGTTTCAATAAAAATATCAAAAATAACACCGGTCTACAGTATTTTTGCATGTGGAACATGTTTACCTAATTTTACTGCTTTTATAGCTATAAATAAGAACAAGTAATTTTATATTTAATTCGTTTGTGGAAAAAAATGCAAAGAACCAACTAAATGAAAATATATAAAATTTTGTTCAACATGATTCATTAAAGCATAACAAATAAAATTTATGAGTTGTCTTACATCTTAGCATTCTTTGTTCAAAAATCAATAGTTTTTAAAGCCCGAACGAGACGGGTTTTTCAATCTCGGCCGAGACCGAGAATAAAATAAAATCTCGGCCGAGACCGAGAATAAAATAAAATCTCTGCCGAGACCGAGAATAAAATAAAATCTCGGCCGAGACCGAGAATAAAATAAAATCTCGGCCGAGAACAGACAAATCGTGAATAAACTATAAAAATGATTTTAACTGTTCAATACTGTACTGTTTTATAAAAAATACATAAAAAAGCAATTTTTCGGCATTCCTTCAGAATGTCTCCTTTCATCGTACAACTGTTCAGCTAAACAGCTGTTCACTTGCTACACTAGTAGGCGGCGCATATAGAAACTTATTTGCTGCAGACCTAATCACCTTATAATGTGACGAATACCAATACTCAATAATATTGGCGTTTCTTAACATCCTCGGCTAACCCTAAACAAAATAACACACACATAAAATCATAATCACCTATCAATCTGTAAACCATTGCCCGCTTACCATTCCAACTACGTAATGATCTTGATTTTCACCCAACCACTAACCAGTGATCAATTAACAAGTAATAACTCAGCAAAACAATACATTAAAGTGCTTACATTTATACAATTTATAACATGTATTAAATATTGGGTCCCACTGCTGGGAACAGTTCTCCTCTACTACTGAGAGGGTTTAGGCATTCACCAAGCTGACATAGTGCGGGTTTGTTACTTTTATTAATTACAAAATTTAAACTAACTTCTAATTAACAATAATGACTAAAAACCACTGAACGAACGGCGCGAAGGCGGCCGCAGTTCACCAACTGGGACTCCCAAGTTCCAACCAATCACAACACAGGCAGCCTACTCACTCACTCACACCGAGGGATGAAAATGGCCACGCGTTAATTCGAACCCCATTCCGTACCGTACAAAATTACATCTCGGTCATAGCCGAGAATCTCGGCGGTTTTTAGCCGAGAACCGAGACAAACTTCTCGGTTGGATTTGTAGCCGAGAATGCTGAGACCGAGACCGAAATCTCGGTCGAGCCTTAATAGTTTTGCTTGTCCTGTCATGTTAAAGAGAAGTTTCTTTTGTCAACCCCTAATTATAATCCCCTACCATGTTTTCAGTGTGCTGGCCTTGGTAATGTTTCTCAAATTCCATTATAACTTGATGGACATTCCCCTTGTTTTCCGAATAAGCTCCCATATTATCCGTAAATTTATAAATAAATAAATGAAAAATTATTGCATACATTTTCGTCATATTAAATTTTAAAGGCCGAAATATCCATGATTATTAATTATTTTTACGTTTTTCTTTCAACTGCGAGAACTAATCACTAACTAGACGTGAATTTAAATTCTTTACTTGCCAATACTTGTTTAGTTACCCAGATTAAAGGTGAAACAAAATGTATGAAAATGGACCTTGAGGTATCGCCTTAAATTTTAACGAGACAAAGGGGTGAAGGCTAAACAATTCTACAAATAAATTAAGGGCGAAAATAAAAAATGGCCAAATCACAAACTTTTGCCAATCGCACTTTTTATATTTTTGCTTACACAATCATAAAATTATATTTATAAGTAAATCCCATGCGCAAGATTTTTTTTTTTTTTACCTGTGTAATTCATAATGATTACTTATATTTACGCCAATGTAATAGTGAAATAAAACTATTTTACTGATTTTATTACGGTTTTTATATTATAATTTTTCCTGACGTTTCGAAGACTACAGTTTTCGGTTACGGAGCGGAGTAAGATGTTGTTCATCCAAAAATCGTTACAATATCGACCTACATTTTATAAAAATACATGTTTTTAATTTTGCTGTTGACTGTCCAATCTACGAAGAGCTCACAGTGCCTTGAACCAGTCTTTGTTCTCTTATTTTAAATGTAGAACAGGATCCCAGGCTTGTTCAAGCACTCACAAAATAGTTTTATTACTGTGTAATAAAAATTTTATGTTTACCTCAAACATTATACCCGTCATGACTTGTCAAAATTTTATTTTCAAATATGTACAGGTAGCTGAATGTTTGCCGCCAAACATTGACAGCTACGCGTGTGACGGAAAAATAACCTTATTATGTAGTATATAAGGTTATAATCCCGTGACACACGCAAATGTCATGTAGCTGTCTTGGCTCGCCGGCGAGCCACGAGAGACCAAGAGTTAAATGCCTTATTCATAAAATAATTGTTTTGTTTTGTTCACTTTATAACTTAGGTTGATTAATAAAGACAACTCAAAATAGTTAAGAATTTATGAATATGGCATGATAAAATTATAAAACAGATTATTTGTATTGAGTACACATCAAGAATTGTCTTTCCTTAAGAAAACTTGAAATTGTTCATCAAAATTAGTCTCATATGTCCAAGGCAGTAAATCTGGGTACATGGTAATTCTAGCGAATAGATCCACATTAGCATTCTGGGGCAGAACACTCCTTACTTTTGTGTTTAAACATCCAGTCACATGTATGTAGTGATTGACAATGAGATTGTAGATAAAATTCACATATTTGTGGTCCAAGTTTTCTGATGTATTTGGTACGTTACTACTATTGGATGTTATCTGTTGTAGATACCCCGGTGTTATTATGGGAACTATAAAATCAGCCTGTAAAAATATTTATATTAAGTTTAGCAGTTTCATATCTTTATTTCTATTAATCAGTTTGAGGAAAATGTTGATAAAATGACATTGTTAGATGACTTTTAATGCCTTTGGCAGCTCTCAAGATAATTTCAATTATATAACAAATAACCCAGTTGTTTAATGAAACAGAGGTCTATAAAAAATATAATGTCTGATAAGTAATATGTGACTAAAAAACTTACCTTTTCAAAATATTCCCTAATGAACTTCTCTGGGTTTTTATATATATCCTCCCTCCTGTTATTAAGTGTTACTACTTTTACTCCAGTTATTTCAGACCAGTTGGATACATATTCTTGAATATTAATAGCTGTTGGCAAACCGTCTTGAGCATATGTTAAAAATAATATTGGACTATCATTGATGACGGTAACATTTTTGTTTTCGCGATGGTTGTAGTTGTGGTTTTGGCTTATTAGGGTCTTTATCCTTAGAAACTATACTCTTATTTAAAGCTGGTGGTAAATCATTAGAAAGACATTTTAATGTGACAATTTCTTTGTGTCCACTCATTTTGTCATTGCTCTGGTACCCACTGTCATCCTTGTTGAAATACTGGGCCATACTACACAATGGATCCTCAATCGATTTGAGTATGTCATATCTCTTCATTTTTACAAAAGCATCAACAACTTTATCTAATGTGGCCTTTTCGTTTTGTTTGAAAACTTTGAGCACCATGTCGACAGGATCATCTCTGACAGAATTCATTATATACTGAAAATAAAAAGTTATGGTGTTATTTTTTAAATAACTCATTTTAATGTTAATTACTATAAAATGAAGAACAATACACATATTTTGTCACATATAAACATACTTACCAACATTGCAACCTATAAAATTATTCAAAACAATAATACTTTAAATTACATTATTTGTGCAGTCTTTGTATTTCTGTGCCAAGTTTTTCATGGTTAGAAAACATTCCCAAAATGAAAAAAAAATGACATAGGCTATATTAAAAAAACAATTTAAATTTAAAACTATTGATACATATAAAACAAATAAAAATATTTAATATAGCATTCTACTTTTATCTTATATATATTAGCAGCTTTTAATCACATCTTCACCCATATGAAAGTTTTATTAGAATAAAAAATAACCTGTGACCTTCCCAGGCTCTCAAACAATCTCTAAGACATATATATATATATATATATATATCTTAGAGATGAAAATTACTTCGAGGGCTTTTAAAGCTTAGCAAATAAATAAAAATTGTCCATACAGATAAACTTTAAATTATTTTATACATTTCACCTAAGTTGGATGTAAAAGTTAGTGCACTACATACATCTAAGTCATCCTGTGTAACACCCAGCAATCGTCCGAGGTCTCTCCAACAGTTTGGTGTTCCTCCAACTTTTTTTACCAACGTCTTCCAAGCTTCATAACAGGCTGCACCAATTTTGGACTTGGCGTGCCTATAGTACAATAATTCGGTGTGAAGGTAGCAAACTTTTTTGCTCAACGTATTTAGTTTAGATATTTCAGCTGCCCTCTCTTCTCTCAAAATTTCCTCTAACGCTAATGTATCTACACTTATAGTATCATATTCATTTAAAACTTCCCTGTAAGAAAAATTAAAATAAGTATTACGCAGTGAATTAATATTTAAAACTGTGATAAAATTATATTTATAAGACTTACATGTTTTTTTCGCCTATATTAGTTGTTTGAATAAATACATTTGCAAATCAGAACGTGTTTTCTAAAGTAAATATGTACAAGGAAAACGGATTACAAAATTCATTGATTTCCTCGTAATCGGAATGATGACAATAAATATGACAAATGTGTACCAGGCACCAGCTGATCATTTATTTTTAATCACAGTTAATTTTACTCTGTGGTGCGAATCAACCACAGACTACAGTTACACAGATAAAACGAAAGTATCAATGAGTCAAGTTTTTAAGAGGCAAATAAAATATTACATATTATTTGTAATAAAAATGTAAGCTCTGAGAGAAAAGTTGTATTTTTAATAAATATTACCGATTTAGCAAAAGCTTACTAAAATTTTATATATTTAATTTTTGGCAAGATTTTGACTTTCGAACGCACACTCGTAATTCAAAAAATTTTATTCCATTTAGGTTCGCGGGAAAATATTTAACACGTTTTATGCGAACTTTAGCTAAGAGCAGCGATTATATTTTAATGAATGCATGTTAAAATGGACAATTTGTAAGTGTTTACCATGTAAAAAATATATTTTTTGTGTATAAGGTACATGTAAGTACTTTATATCCTTTCATGTATTTTATTGCAGAAGTAGCTTCACAGATATTTTAGGTGATGAAATAGAAAATTCGCAACCAATTTCCTTGCCTTCTTCAACCTCATCCCTTGAAACAAAAGGAAATCTTACATCGTCAAATAATAATGCTAATGTAAATAACCGTCCAACAAAGGGGACAGGTCAATACGGAGAATTTAGAAGTATTGAAGAAATTGGTGAGTAATAATAATAATATCAGCCCTGTATTATATACTTGCCCACTGCTGAGCACGGGCCTCCTCTACTACTGAGAGGGATTAGGCCTTAGTCCACCACGCTGGCCTAGTGCGGATTGGTAGACTTCACACACCTTCGAAATTCCTATAGAGAACTTCTCAGATGTGCAGGTTTCCTCACGATGTTTTCCTTCACCGTTAAAGCCAACCCAACTAGGCTATCGCCGCTTGGTGAGTGCTGGAACCAAAATTATTCTGACTCTGCTAAGTGCTATATTTTACATTTGATAGTATGTGTATACCCTTTATTAGCCATAAATACTAAATAAGTATGTTTAGAAATTACTTTCTCCGCGAAACCAAAATGAAATATGTTTACAATTTCATTCGATTTCAGCCTCCGACTTTTTTTTTGCAAGACATTATGGTAACACTTAAGTGATTTATCGCTCTCCCCTTGTCTCATTTGGCAAGAATTTGGGTTATACGATCAGTGTTCAGTTTTATCCAGTTTCTACATATCCGCATATTATCGTGGAACTGTGAGCATCTATCTCTTGCCTAACCAAAAAAACTTTCTTTCTCCGTAGATTCTAAATATCGTAACATATTCTCGCATACATTCTTCAATGTTGTGCAGTCACGAGTTATTGATGATGCATTGTACTCAGGTAAATACTTAAATTCTTATGAATAACATAAGTAACCTTCGTGGGTTCAAATATGAATCGTAAGGGTCGATAGGGATAGAAGGACCAAATTCAAACTATATCAACACATTGCAATACATAAACAAAGCCTTTGATTAAGACTATGTATAATTTATCAAAGGACAAAGCATTCAAAAATGATAAAATATGAAAGAGAATACTATTCGTCATCAATCGGCTACTTCGTTAGCATACACGCAATACATGACGCAATTCTAGTGACTTACAGACTTGTGATGGGCTATGGGCTAAAACTTTATATAAAGTAATATTCTCTCATATAGTCAGATAAAGTCACAAGACGCCCTTTTCCCTGAACTGCTACGTAGAGATGCACTCGGGGCATCCATTATTCGCTATGGGTTTCATCTTCATCCCATGATGTGGTAGGGAGGCTATCACCATATTGGGCACAAAAATCAGACACCAGACTAAACATAAATACCCAATATCACTTTTCCCGACACGATATTCGAACTTCACAGCGGTGTCATATGTTAAATTGTGGCTGTATGAATTAGAACATCACTAGTAGTAATGTCACATCACTATAGACGCCATGAAAACGTGTAAAGTAAACAGTGATAAAATAAATATCTAAAATAAAAAACAGGGAGTTTACTTACTTTGTCTGCGATATATAAATATAAATTAAAATACACGCCAACATCATACGCAATACAACTGCGCCATCGAAGCAATTTAAAAAGATAGAGTCAGATAATGATATAGATATTATCAAAACATACATTTCAGATAAATCGATGGTAATATGCGCGCCCACTGGTTCTGGAAAAACCGTTATATTTGAAATGGCAATCGTGCAACTGTTGATGTCGTTAGACGATATGAAATACACCGGAGATTTTAAAATTATTTACAGTTAAGTAGATATTTTATACCTTCGAGTTTCAGACATTTCTTATTTTTTGTAGCTGTCAGATGCAGGTATAGGAAAGAGAAGTGAGATCAACTGCTGCATTTTTCCGTCCGAGTTCATAACAATCTCATTAAACCGTAGCTTAAGTATTTCATTTTAAAAGATAGATAAACTTTGACTTTTCCACGTAAACTAAACAGAAGTTTCCCACTGATATCAACCTTTAACCTTGTCTCCTCTGGGCGATAATATAATAGTATTACTAGAAGATTTTTAATTTTAACATTGGAGATTACCTATCCATCTTTCCAATACATTCCATTTACGATTCCAAACATGTTTCGACGTCTTGATCTAAAATATCTTTGATTTTGTAACTTTGTAGTGGCCCCCGTGAAAGCTCTGTGTACAGAAAGATTATCAGAATGGTATCCGAAATTCACGAAGCTTGGCTTACTATGTATTGAAGTCACAGGCGATACGGATGTCGATTTTTCTCAACTGAAACCGTATAGGTAGAAAACATTTATTTTAAACATTGGTGCTTCATTGAGAATTTGCTATGTTATAAATATAATTTTTCGTGAACACTTTACTAGTACTACTTTTTAGTATAAGGAAAATGCAACGTGATCATTTTTTTAAGTCAGCTCATACGTGTAAATTAGATCTTTATTTAAAATCGTGTAAAGAATCAATATTTTCTCAAATTATAATTAACTAGCGACCCGCCCCGGCTTCGCACGGGTGCAATGCTGACTATTTAATGGATGTTATTATTATAAATATATACTTTCCTCTTGAATGACTATCTATTAAAAAAAAAACGCACCAAAATCCGTTGCATAGTTTTAAAGATTTAAGCACACATAGGGACAGAGAAAGCGACTTTGTTTTATACTATTTAGTGATTACCCAGTCAATTATTTACTACTTTTACTAAATATGACATTTTCAAGAATAATAATAACAACTCCTGAGAAATGGGACATGTTGACGCGGCGGTGGCGCGACCATAAGTCGTTGGTGGAAGTGATTAAATTGTTCCTAATCGATGAGGTCCACATACTGAATGACGAAACCCGAGGACCAGTGCTCGAAGCAGTCGTCAGTAGGATGAAAACTATTGAAGTATGGAAACTAATAATTCATGTAGAAATAAGTGTCATCTCCCACTGTTTTCAAAGAACGATCCCAATCGTTTGTTTCGATCTATCGTGAAAATAGTTCAATTAGAATAAAGTTCTTTTTGACATGCTTAAAAATTAGTTATTTTGATTCTTATACTCTGGATTGGAAGGTTAAAATTAAGATCGTTTATTGAACACGACCGCTAGAACGCAGCCGCTATTCTTTAGGTAGATATGACATGTTACGATGCAAATACATAAATATACACTTATCTACAGGAATAATTAAAGACTCACCCCCTTATTCATAGACGTTATTTATCTAAGGACGGAGCATTGCTGTGATAACAAGTCTGTTTCTCAGCTTTGTTTATCTGAAAGCTTGCTGTTTGTTCACCTTTGTTTATCTGACAGCCAATTAGATTAAAGTTATATCTCAATATTAGCCAATCACAACGGCCCTATGTCTACGCACTGCGAAGGCTGCCATGTCGTCAGCACTGAAAAGCAGACTTATCACAGGTATACTTCGTCCTTAGATAAAAAATGTCTATGAATAAGTGGTAAATGTTATTCAAATTACTGGATATTTAATGTATTACTATGCTTTACAATCAAATATTCTACAAAAATTATCCGTCATTCACACAAAAGTCTTTTTACTTTCCTAAGTAAATTCGTACTCTCAATATTCGTATTTGAAAATTCTTTCTACCTTCGTCTCAAATTGTGCTTGATCATGACCAGATCCGTTTCTCTCTTTAACGTTAACGCTACCACTTAAGTCAATGGATAGAGACCTTTATTTAATTTTTTAATAGAATTTAATAAAATACTTCAATAAACTCAAAAAGAAAACATACATCACGCCTTTATCCCGAAGGGTCAGGAAGAGGTGCAACCAAGGTACTCGCTTTTCCCTATGCATGTTCCATCTCATGATATAGTAAGGAGCGAGTATATCGCCATCTCGGGCACAAATTCCAGACTCTGAACTAATACAGAGCAGATAACGTCAATATCACTGCCCGACCCCGGGTTCGAATCTGGGTACTCGGAGCGGTATACCACGCACGTCAACGACGGGGCAGTCAAAAAAATCTGTTCTTGCATTTTATTAGTCGTCGGTCCAATCATCACACCGTATAGAACAAATACAGAAGCGATGCGAGGGCTTGGTAGAAATGAATGAAGAAGCGCCTAGAATAAGGTTTATAGCTGTCTCGGCGACGGTGAGTAATCCAGAAGATGTCGCGGCTTGGCTAGGCACCGCTGATAGACCCGCTGTATTTTACAAGTAAGTGTAGTTTGCTATTTTACTATTAGTTTCTGTGAAATTATGAAGTAGCAGTGGCGAAACGTTCATACAACCCGATTCCTGGCGGCTTCCCTTTTCGGTTTATTTACTTTTGTCTTTGTATTTGTTTTCCGTTAAATTGGCCTCGATATATTAACAATGGCGTTGTTTTTTGCATCGTATTACCTTTTAAAAAAATTCACCCTTCGCCACTGTTAAGTAGTCTTGGAAATATTGCTAAAAGTTTGTTATTTAGTGTTATAATGGTAATTTTTGTGACAAGAAAATTTTGGTTCTAATCTCAGTAAAAGGTTCTGTGAAATAGATAGTATTCTTATCGATAAGTATCGCTAATGTTTACGAAATGCTGTATGTCTCTCGTAGCGTTTTCTACAGTCTCTATGTAGGCTGCACCTTTCTGCTTCGACAAACTTCTGAAATATTTAACACTTGTTCAAATACAAACTAATAATTTCTTATTCATAGCTTGTTCCGCCCGTTGATTTTAGAGTCATATTTTCACTAAAAAAACACTAATCTAATTTACATTTAGATAATTTAGATTTTTTGCGCTTAGATTCGGTGATGAATGCCGTCCGGTTAAACTAAATCGAATAGTGGAAGGCTACCCGTGTGCTGAAGGCACAAGCATCTTCAAATTCGATATCATTCTAAACTACAAACTGTGGCCTGTTATACAAAAGTATCACGACGGGAAACCGACACTGGTAGGTTTTAGAAATATTGTAGGTATTTTTTTTTCGTTATGTTTTAAACCTGTGCCCTTTTCATAATTTTAAATGTACCATGACCAATATGGATTTATACTCGACTTCCCAGATTTTTAACAAAGGAACAGTTATTGTTCTTTTGCAGCAAATTTTCTATTTCGTGTACAAACTATTTTATAGAAGGCGGCGTCTGTAAATCTATAAACTGCAAATATAATAATTACTGTTACACCATTAATTACTATATATTTGTGAAGACCTAAAGGTTGTTCGAAACCTACTATTAGGACTCACATTTTGATTGCAAAAGTCTTGAAAACAATAGTTCCATAGCAATTTAAACGCAATTTCAGATATTCTGTAACACAAGGAAAAGTGTGTTATTAACCGCAGAGACTCTATCTAAAGAGTTAACTATTAATTTCAATCCAGAACAGAAAGCAAGGCTGGTTGCGTTAGCATCTACAATGAAGAACAAGAAATTGCAGGTACTGCATTCCGTTGCAGAATTGTTTTAGCTTTTAATGTCCCTTTGTTTTGTTAGTAATCGTTGTTGCTTCATTAGTCAGTGTTTATGTTATAATACTAAGTTTAGTTGAAGATTTTAGCTGTGGAATGCTTTTTTTAATTGAACTCACTTAGAAATAACCAACAACCAAACCAACATGTTGATTTCTATTAATCTATCTTGGTTATTTCTAACGGATATGAGCAGTGGAGATCTTTACTTAAAGATCTTACCTTACTTACTGTTAGCAACGTGGTACCAAACAGAACAATTAGTATTTTGCACAAAATTTACCATCAGGTTCCATTCCAGGCCAATGCTTATATTTTGCTAAACTCGAAATAATTGTATTTTGCTAAACTCGCCTATTATTTTATGAGCTTCCTGGTGATTATAATTATTATTGAGTCTATTATTATATATTTTTATGAGTTCAAAATATAATTGGCTTATGTATAATATGAATTCTCGGAAAATCGTTATAATATGATTTTGATGAAAATACATATCTAATATACATTTAGAATTTTTTTGGTAAAATTTAAAACTAATAAATTAGGTAATGTTTCCATTCATGTCTGATAAAAGAGTCCATACAACATGATTCTCAACTTATCTTTACCAACTTGCAAAAAAGGTAAAAATTACGACACTCCTTTTGAACATTTTATCTTCTCCAGTACTGTTTAATATTCATTTTATTGTTTTTTCAACCATTTCTTTATTTTTAGTCCCTCATTATGAGCGGAGTGGGATGCCATCACGCAGGCATGTTGTATGAGGAAAGAATGAACATCGAACAGTCGTTCAGGAATAGGGACTTACCCATATTAATAACAACAACCACATTAGGTATGTCTCCAGAATGTGGCACTTACACTTGACATTTTTTATTTATTTCATATACAAACACTCACGCCTTTTATATCCGAAGTGGTTGGCAGAGGCGCAACAGGTGCACCAAATTTGCGCCGTGCGTATTCTGTCCCATGACGTTATAGGGGGCGAGCCTATCGCCATATCGGGTACAAATTCTAGACTCCAGACTAGAACTGAGTGGAAAATGGCAATATCACTGCCCGACCCGGGGAAGGAACTCAAGACCTCAGTACTGCAGTCGTACCGTAAAACATCACTATTTATTCTATGTTTCCTTTAAAACAGTTTAGTCCGAAATTTAGCTTTATGTTTTATTTAATTTCCAATATTTAACTTATAAGATACTACAGTATGTTGTTTTGATGCGGGATTTTTTTGATTACTATTTTATGTTTAAGCAATGGGCGTCAATTTACCAGCTCATCTCGTGATAATAAAAAATACACAGCAATATGTCAACGGCGCTTACCAGGTATTTTTTAAATTTTCAGCAGTAAATTCTTCTATACCTTCCGTGACAAATTAGTTTATTTAAGTGAAGAAGGAATAATATGTTATTGCTAAGATACATTGACATAATCTTTATTTATACACCTCTAATATACAGGGTCATTTTGACATTGCGTTACTAAATGAAACCACATACTCATCTGCACCTTTGGTGACATTGTGCCGAAAATCTTCCATTAATAACGAATATTTTCATCAAAAATCCTAGTTATAGTTTTCGGATTTTTTGATCGTTTTGTAGTTTCATGCGAATATAGTGTGTGCGTGAGTGTATTTCTGACTGAAAGTATGATGTTGCCGCTGCGACGAATTCTCTTAGAGCAGTAGTAGTGGCATTGTAGCTCGGAAAATTTAAAATACTTTTATTCATATTTATTTTGTTCGAAACTTACACTTTTTTATACTAAATCTACGGCTCAAGTAAATTATTGCGAAGTGTTTTTCCAAGTAGATAAGTATGTGATTCAGTAACGCAATGTCAAAATGTCCTTGTATATCCTATCTTTAGGCCAGCCGATTTGTGTCATCATTTCAAAAAAACTCAAACTCCTAAAGTAACATCCTTTTATATACTGATCGTATACGTCATCCAGGAGTACAGCATAAGCACAGTGCTGCAAATGGTAGGTCGCGCGGGCCGACCGCAGTTCGACACTGAAGCCACCGCCGTCATCATGACACGACTGGCAGACAAGGTCAGGAATTAATGTCATTACTATATTTATTAAGGATGTACAGATTCACGTTACACGATGTAGTTGTAAAGTGTATGATGAATGACTTTAATTTAAAATTCATGGACGAGTTCGGAGGCTCGTTGTAATGGTTTCAAATATTTACTAGTAAAGGAATTTGGTAGAGTTCAGGCGATATGAATGGTTCAAATTTTCATATCTATAAATAAGCCTCCGAATCGAAGAAAATAACAATAAAAAAAGGTTTTAGATGATTACATTGCTTGTGTTTTCATAACCTGTAATTGAAGCGTGTATAACGTAAACATTTTTTTTGAGTGTTTTTTTTCTTTGTTAAAGTTTTTATTTTCCTTTTTTTAATTACAAAATACATCTGATTGAAACTAACACAAAAATAATGGTCAGAATCCTATTTGATTTAGAGAAGTCCCCCTCTGCATATGCAAAATCAACTTTCCTATACCAATGAAACTAAAATGGAACTATTTCGAGGCTATACGAAATCTAACGCAAAACAAATCTTACAACCACGGGGTAGACTTATTTGCTGAATACTCATTGAAAAATTCACGAAGAATAGAATAATTTCCTTTGGAGTCGATTAAAATGATATCTACGAGATCGTTTCAATTTCAAACAACGCAAACGTTGTCTTAACTATTACCGTATACGATAAGTTTCATGTAATGTTAGGTATTTACGCGGCGATAGCCTAGTTGGGTGTGGAACGGACTGCCGAGACGAATGTCCGCAGATTCAAATCCCAAGGGCACACACCTCTGCCTTTTCTAAAATCATGTGTGTATTCTTTGTGAATTTATCGTTCGCTTTAACGGTGAAGGAAAACATCGTGAGGAAACCTGCACATCTGAGAAGTTCTCTATAGGAATTTCGAAAGTGTGTGAAGTCTACCAATCCGCACTAGGCCAGCGTGGTGGACTAAGGCCTAATCCCTCTCAGTAGTAGAGGAGGCCCGTGCTCAGCAGTGGGCAAGTATATAATACAGGGCTGATATTATTATTATTATTAATGTTAGGTATTTAAACACAATTCAAGTATAAAAATCTTTATTAAGATCTATATGGTATGTATACGAGTACAAATATCTAGCGCTAGTCGTTATACGTTTCGCTCAGAATACATTCTTAGTGTTAATTTTTCACACATGGCAATGTCGGCCGATAACCCATCAATTTCCAAAGCATTCTTGAATATAAAAATAGATTACATTTCTAAGAACCTTCTGAAATTGATGTTTACATCTAAATATAACATAGATCACAGAAATGGTAACTTGGGATCACCAAATGTATCTAGCAAATGAAATGTTTAAAGTCGTTAAAGTCGATATTACTTTTGAATTTAACAATAACTGCTCATTTAACCAATAAGATGCTGCAACAGAAGACAGCATCTTACAGGAAAATAAACTATTTATATTTCTGTAATTACTAAATTCTGAAAATTCGTTTAAATATTCCATGTATGACGTCACCACAGAAGTCATTAAAATAATGTTTAAACAAAATGGCAGTAATTCTAAAAATTGCTTTTCCCACTTTGTCTGTACTTACTGGGCCTATGGACTAGGCAATAGACTAAACATATAGTATTTTTAGTAAACTTAGCTTATTTTATCTAATATTAGTACGGCAGAATGAGTGATCATTGTTTGGTGTTACATATTAAGACTGGTAACAAGAACGAAATTTCATCTCGTAATAATTGTTAATAGTTATTAGATATCACAATTTATTCATCGTGTTTTAGGTCACAAAATTTCATTGTCGTGTCCAGTCGGTTTTTGTTACAATTTTTTATTTATCTTATTACGGACATGTGTAACTTGGAAATTATTTCTCACATTTCAGTTCGTAATTACAACTGTACATTTATTTGAACTATGCGTTATCTTAAAACCAGTCTTAAACTGTTATATCTACTTTCCTTTGCCAAAGGGGTTGGCGTTGTTCTCAAAACTGATCTTGGGTACGAATCCGCTTTCGCCTTCTACGGTATATTCTACTGTCATGAGACGGCCGTCTGGAAGGAGTACCCTGTACCCGCCGCTGACTTTCCCTTGAGCGTCTCCCGCCTCATTGGCACCAAAGTATAAGGTCTTTTCTTGGTCCTCCACGTCGTATTTGTATTCGTACTGGAAAAAAATGAATATTATTATATAATTACTAAACAAAAGATAATATTAATATTTTTAATACGATCACAATAGTCGTGTGAAATTTCTAATAAAAATATCATAAATATTTAAAGTAGTTTTAAATAAACTAGATATTTTTTATTTGTAAGATCAGGGGGCCTATTTCGTCTCTAGGTCATAACCATATTTTTCCACTCACTGGCGTTCTAACCGAAGGACAGCTTTGATAGTCGCATAGGTATATAAGGGATTTTTTGACTCTCTTGCCTATACAGCTATCGAAGCTGTCCTTCGAATAGAACGCCTGTAATTGCATAAAGACGAATTCGCCCCTATAGATGGAATAGTGACCTTACATGAGAAATGTACATTTTATTTCAATTACAAATTAATGTTGGTAAAACTTATTTAGCAATAACGAAACAATTTTAACTAAGTTTATCCCATATGAGAAAAAGAAAACAACAAACATTCTGAAAACTACATTAATTCTCACATTATTATTAAATGTTCGCATATGTAAATTAAGTATACTAGACAATCTAACTGCGAGTATTTCGTAAGCTTAACATTTGCAAACAAAAACCAATGACGTCTGAAACAACATAATTAAAGCCAGAAAAACTTCTATATAGTGCACTCGATAAATTCGTATGAGAACTAAATTTCGGCTCACCAAAGTCTTATTCAATTAGTGTTTTTATTGTGTTAATGCAATTAATCGCGATAAAGCGAGATAAGGCACGAATGCCGAGCACAAAGAAGGCTGAACGCAATTGCGTCCAATTATACGGTTTGCACTGCGAGTGTTCACATGGTTACCATAATAGTCGAGATGAACATGATAACGGCAGATTGTACTCGCAAAACGTAGTGTTTTACCACAAAAACAATACAGTATTATAGCGTTACAAAAACTTTTTGGATACGATAATTGGTTAATTTAGATCGCGAATGTTACGTTTGAGAGATCGAAAGTAATCCAGAACCAAATTCATTTTAAAATTTTGTTTTATTTCAAGATTTTATTGCAATTGGTATTCGTGGTTGAAGTTCGTACTAAGTTTTTGTAATAGATAAAATCTAGAAAGGCATCTATGACACAATTTCGAAATTATTTAAAATGTTGGTTATGAAGTCTTCGCTAAAGGATCTTATTACAATCATTTTCCAGTTTGACAGTGGTTTCTTAACTTCGAATTACTCATACATCTGCTTATGTCCGTTTTTATATGAGGCCGTTATAATAACATAATCAGTTTGTCTAGTCAAAACATAGGCTATTCTTAACAGATAATGCACAATCCCTTAGACCAATCGAAAACCAATATGTAATTATATTCTTGAGAACCTCTGATGGGATTGTCTCGTTAGATTATTATTGTTTTGCAATTGTACGTAATGGCTACATTATACAATAATGATTTTTACCTTTGTCATGGTCTTTTAGAATTTGTTTGTCTATTCTTAAGTTATGCAAGCCTAAGTTTATGATATCTTATCAAGATTGAATCCAATAGATCTACACGTTTTCCAGTTTCCGAAACTTTTTCATAATTAATGTATGAGTATACTTGTACACTTTTAAATATCTGTGTATTTTCAACTTTGTTCCCTTAAAATAACTCGACACAAATGTAATTTTACGTAAAGCTTCTTCAGTGTTGCAATTTTAAATGTCTTTGCTAAAATGGCTTTACTAAAAGTTTAGTACTTGTCGGGTCAAAGGTGCACACGCTTTGTTTGAGTTAATGTCGATGCGCCTGCGCATCCTTGCGTCTCATCACTTGTGTGTTAAGGTAGACAACTTTTAGTTGCAACACAGCAATTATCATTACAAGGGTCAAAGGATTTTAAATATCTAACTTTAATTATAGGGGTATAGTTGGTATGAAATTAATATTATACAACGGATTTTTTTAAGCGTTATATCCTTAAACTGTTTATAAGATAGACCATGGAATGCGAAAAGAAAAAAGTAAGCAGCAAGTTTTTTCAAAATATTTGTTGGAAGGTTTATGGTCGATGAAGAAGATAACAAAATATTTGCATAAAACACAATAAGCCTTTTCCTCGAGGAGTGAGTCAACAGAGGGTTTTAAAAAAGGATCTTCGCACTTGGACAGTGTCGTCGAAAATCCCTTTAACATCACTTAAAACATTTTTATTGAATAACCGTAGGTCATAGTATCTGTATTTTAACTCATTCGTAAGTACGATCATAACTATAGTCATGAAACACAGATTATTTAAACGACACCTATAAAACTAAACCGTTTACCTACATTGTTTACCCATTTATCATTAATCTTGCGTAATTTCAATTTAATATAAGAATACAATAACGTAGTGAATATAATAAAACTTACCGGCATCGGTGGGTATTCTTCTTCCGCGGGCGCAGCTAGCGTATGCCGTAGGCTCACGCACACCACCACCAACGCACAAGCCAACCACTTTGCTGAGAACATCTGCGCAAAAAGATATTAGCTCGCACCTTTTTGACCGAGTGGTAGGCATAGGGAATAGTAAAACTTTAGGTTTTGTCCTCCACAGGGAGAATCGAAACTTTTTTACCTCATGTCCTTTAGTAGTGGAAAAAATGTTATACTACCTGATAGTCAAGCTAATTCTTGTTCCAAAATAGAAGACGAACCGATCAATTCATAAGACACCAACGAAATAATGATAATAAGAAATTATTTAATTCATTGCGGGTTTTAGTTTTCTAGCCTAACCTAATTCGTATTAGTAATGCCTATTCATCAGCATGGCTAATCATAAGCTATAACCTAAAGTGAACTCAAAAGATGCCAATCTTAAAATACATAATGGCACTGTCGACACAAATATTTAGATAAACTGATATACTTTTATTTTGATATTTAATATCGTATTCAGATATTTATAAATTCCAATGCAAGAAGTCAAATATAGCTATTTTAATAATCCATAAGGAAGCTTAATATATTCGATGTGAATGTTCCCGTTAGATTTAACAGTAAAAAAAAATTATGAATTAGCATAACACAAAAATAAATCAATTGTGACCAGAAAATAAACTAACTCAAACCGTCGGCGGTCCAACGAAATTTCGAATACAAAATAAAAAGGAGTGTATTTTATTAGACATTCATATTGTAAACACCATAATTTAAACATGTAGTTAAAATTAATGTGGTCCATTCTTTGAATTTAGTAGATCCGATTTTCGATGTAAACAATTTTAATGTCCTGATTTGGCATAGTATTTATTCTCATCGGTTGATGCTTGATACATTTCGATGTTCTTATTAACACTAACTCTTGCTTGCGGGTTCTCCTGTGTAAAAGTTCGTTTCTGATGTACTATATTTATTGCCAACTAAGAACACTATATACTTGACTTAATTAGTCTATTGAAAAAATATCTGCCTGGACTACCTGGGTGGCTTAGTTGTATAACATACGAGGCACGACACCGCTCTGAGGTCCCGGGTACGAATTTCGGATTGGGCGGTCATATTGGGTTTGCTGCTCAGTATCGGTCTGGTTGAACGAGAGAATCCAGTTTACGCTGAAGTGATTAGGGATAAAACGTGATCTGCGGTTTGTTTTAAATATCTTACTGTCGTCTGCTTGGTCACTTTAAGAATCCAATCATGGGCAAATGGGATAAGAAAGCCCACACAAACCGTTGCTAGACCTAGTAGTGGTGAACTTGATGTGGACTTTAGAGTTCCTGGGTTCCTAACCACTAGATTATGTGGATTTTATTCCGTTGCCATATTACACACCAAGGTGATAGTGTACAAAGTAAATTAAATCGATCCTGTAACATTGTGGAGGACCAATTGAAAGATGAATATTACTAGTCTAACATAAACGAATGAAAAATGTACGTTCATTAGTTCAATATTCAAATTCTGTAATTTAGCACTTCGGCAATTCTTATCACGGCTCGTAATTATTCGTATTGTTAAATAGGTATTAAGTACCGTTATTAATATTCATTGACTTCTAAAGACCGAGTAATTAAAGAACCGTTTAATAAAAAATATCTTAAAAACGTTAAAAATGTCTTAATTGTAAGGTCACATCATTTTTTTTCATATTTATATCTACATAACATCTACACCAGAATAAATTACTGATGCGATTCAGAATCTGTTTTTCGAGTTTAATTTGTTTGAGGAGACGCTTCCGCGTCTGAGTAAAACAATTACTAATTAAAAACCACGTGATAAGAATAACTACGCAAATTAAAAATACTCGTTTTAGTTATATTAATGTATATAATTTTATATTATTACCATATTTTATTAAATCCGATTTACTTATGCTCGTAAATTAGAGCTTTTTGTGTTTTAATACAAGTTTTTAACATGCATATGCTTAACTTATAAAGTTTTGTCTAATTACGTCTTTAATCCATACAACTGCTTTATAAAAATATGCAACATTATATACTCATAAATTAATAATAATTAAATATAAGTACTTAAATAATTTTCCATTGTTGGTGTAAAAAAATCATAACATGGATACCTGAACACTGAACCGTGGCTAGGAAACCTCTTAATTGTACCTTTTATCGCTAATGGATATAAAGATATAATTACATGTACGAGATTTCACACTGACAGCGATTACTGTTATTACAGCGTTCTATCATATTTTTTATTTACTACCCGTGACACTGTAATGAACTTGACTGAGCTTGTCATCATGTGCTATTCATTCGTTATATTTGTAATAATCCTCTACTAACACTGACAAAGGGCCGTCGTTGGCATAACTTAAAAGTACCTCTTTTCTATACAAAATTTGTAAAAAAGCTACTTACCAATAAAGTTATAGGGTTAATCCCTCAATTAGTTTTTTTTTGTTATTATAACAATAACCCATTTAATAATACTGACAAGGGACCGTCGGTGGTAAAACTCAAAACCTCTTTTCTGGACAAAATTGGTAAAAAGGCTACTTACCAATAAGGTTATAGGGTAAATCCCTCTATTAGATTTTTTTTTACTTAATTATTATTAAGTAAAAAAAAATCTAATAAAGGATAATACAGACCGGTATGTGTGCCCGCGCCTAGTACGTGCGAAACTTTCGTCGCATTGTACGCAAACATTATTTTTGTTTAGTTACAATGCCCTTTTTTGCTTTCATCCGGTGTTGAGTTGCGGGAACAACCCCATTCTCGAACGTCCCATTTTAATGAAACATAGACTAAATTCGATTTTATAAGCGGCGATAGCCTAGTTGGGTGTGGAACGGACTGCCGAGACGAATGTCCGCAGGTTCAAATCCCAAGGGCACACACCTCTGACTTTTCTAAAATCATGTGTGTATTCTTTGTGAATTTATCGTTCGCTTTAACGGTGAAGGAAAACATCTTCAGGAAACCTGCACATCTGAGAAGTTCTCTAAAGGAATTTCGAAGGTGTGTGAAGTCTACCAATCCGCACTAGGCCAGCGTGGTGGACTAAGGCCTAAACCCTCTCAGTAGGAGAGGAGGCCCGTGCTCAGCAGTGGGCAAGTATATAATACAGGGCTGATATTAGACTAAATGCTGCTCCCACTTATAATTTTCCTGTAAAAATTGTATGAAAATCCGTTGAGTAGTTTCGGAAATGTGCGCCAACACACAAACAGAAAAACAGACGGAAAAGAATTTTATAAATTGCTTATTTGTGTTCTATTAGGTATCCTTCTTTAATGATCTCCTTATTTTTTTTATAATTCTTTGAGACGGATGGTTCTGCTGCTTTACTACAGATAAGTTTTACAAAATATCTTATGTTACTAAGTTAATATCAGTTACTTCAAAATCATTTAAAATTATGAAAATCTTACCACATTATTGCTATTTAATATTCATCGAATGCAACTATTGTCTTTCGGTCGCCGAGTTACTTTAATTAACTGTATAAAAAATTAATTGATATAAGCAATAGGATAATGCGATTGTGCTGGCAATCTGCATAAATGTCGAGGTAGGGGTACCGATAATTGAGATTTATCATGGGCTAAGCCGGTCTTGCGTGATTGTTTCCCTTGGGTGATTGTATATTGTCTTCCAAGTCGTAATTTTGCTATTCACTTAGATACCTGAGAGTGCATTCGTTTTTATGAATGAACATGTTTAAAATATCAAGTTCTCATAATAATCTTGTAATACAAGAGACTGTTTTATATTTTAATTATCAAACTATTTTAAATACAATACTGAAAATTACAAGTGTTATCATTTAACTTTAAATTATAAGTAATCTTACATGTTGCTCAAGTTAATTAAATTTGCCAAAGTCTATAAAAATATCGTAAGATCTCCACCAACCCACCGACAATCATTATGTTTGTTTATTTATTAAAATTAAAATGGTATATTAATGAATATGAACATTGAGATAGAATCTAAGATAAGCACAATGCCATGTAAAATATGTTTGTAGGTTTACGACGGCAAGTTTATGATGTTACGAGTACTAGTACATCTGTTGCGTGTTGCATTCTACGGACGGATGAGCCGAGCGTACTAATTTGTCGTAAAAATTACGTAAATGTCTATTATTAACAAATTAATGAAGGATTAGACTTGGAATAAAATAAGTATTTTGGTTTTATTTAGAAATCATTACGGATAATTATTTAAAAGACTTTCGTGTATCTTACGGTATGCCCAATAGGGAATCGTCAGTTTTAATAATGGGACAGAATACAATTAAAAACAAAATTACTCGATAAATACTTAATTAATTTTTCTACTTCTTTCATTATTGTTTACTTCATTATAACTAATCTGATTAAATAATATCTAGCAAAACACTTCAAATACTTTTCATAGAAGAGGTCTGAGGAATTAAAACCGGGCTTTCTAACTGGAGTAAAGGTTACTACCCATCGGGATTCCACGAAAAGCAATCTAAAAGATAGATTCCTCATCAGTTATCAGCAAAACTTGATTTAACATCACTCATTTTAATTTCCGGCTTAAACATTTCTGAGACACTTATTACTACGTTCATCAATCAAAGAAATCATCAAAGATAAAACCATCTGTCGTGTTGGCGTGTCGTCATTCATTTAATTCCACGTGCATTCCGTGGGAACAATTACAAGACCCGACCCTCTTGATCTAATAGGAAGAAATGCTAAGGTGACGACATTGTGTTGCTGTTTGCTTAACTCCAAATGGTTATGGCGTGATCAATCATTTGTATCACACGTTTTTTACTAAACAATTCGTTTTCGTATCACCTAACATTATATCAACCTAGTAACTTTAATAGTTTGTGCTCGATACGATTTGTAAGATATACAAAAAATGATCCAGAATAGCACGTATCCATACAGGTTCTAAAATGTATACTTCAAACGAAAATTATTGTAGGCCAATGGCATATTAAGTGGTTTTGCGGGTTTTCCCGGTCAGTCGTTTTGACTCTAAATAACCATTTCGTCCGCTACGTTTCGTAAGTTACAAACTTTATTGTCAAATTCACAAAACAAAAATATTCATCTAATCATTGTACCTCGGTACATAGATGGGAACAGCGAACCCACAGCATATACTGCGAGCATTATGTCCATGGTCATATTTTAAATTCTTGTTATGCACACACTTCCTCTTTTTATCCTCAAAGGGGTAAGCAGAGACGCAACTGGTGCACCCATTTTTCCGCCGTGTGCATTCAATTCCATGACGTGGTAGGGGGCGAGCCTATCGCCATATCGGACCACAATTCCCAAACCTCTGACTGATACTAAAAAACCCAATATCACTTTGCAGAATTTAGGGCTCGAACCCGAGACCTCAGCACTGCGGTCTTAACGCAATACAACTACGCTCACGCTACCAAGGCAGTCTCTTGTAATAATTACTATATTAGAAAGAAAGAAAAGAAACATTTATTAAACTCGTGTTTACTATTTATTTATTCCCAAAAACATTTTATGTGCCTATTTTTTTCTTAGAGTGCAGCGTATTCCGTTTTTGTTTTTATAAAAACTAAATTTAAATAATACAAGGTAACTACATCGTAACGTAAAAGTAATTAGTATAACAGTATTTTTCTTGGCTACAAAACGCAAAATCTTAATTAAAATTCATGTTAGAGTTTAAAGATTAGTTTACTACAGGTTATTTAAGTTAACTATATTTTGGATATAACTATGTAAATCATCTGAAGATATTCTACGTATTTACGTAATTAGAACCCTCGGCTTCCGGCGTAAATAAAGCTTTTTGGCTATAGCGAGCTTTAATTTTAAAATATTGGTGTCGACTCTTGAATATAAATAATTTATCTATTGATGTAGTTTTTCTTTCAAGTAATCGCAATATATTGTCAGTCAGAAATTGATAGCTGCATAATAATAAACCTTACAACGGTTAAATTATGGCCTTATTTACTATTATCTCATACAAAGCCGCACTAGGTCAGCGTTTTGGACCAAGACCTAAGTTCTATACCTTCTCAGTAGCCAAGAAGGCCCAAGCTCAGCGGTGGAAGAGTATTTATACAAGTCCATTTATTGTTTTGTTTAATATGACTGCAAACTGTATACATATTTAAGGACTATAAACTTTAATTTACATAGTACCTTGAAAATAATATTCACATGGTATAATTTATTAAGCAACGGTATCCCAACGGTCAAACACAATAGCTAATTATTTAGGTGAAATAACTCACCTTGGAGGACACGAAATAATAATCGCACGACACTACACAAGTAAAAACAATATGCCGGTGACAATGATCGTTGTGAGCGTGTAAAGGCTGTAAAGGCAACTGGTGGCGCGCCCCGGCTGTATCCTCAACTTATATACGCACCCCACGGCCCGACGGCGGACCGAAGATGCTGCAATGTCGCCCTATCGTGATGTATGTCCCTGCACACGCAGATTCAACAATGATGCGTCGATAGCCGTGACTAAATATCATCTCTACGAATGCATTAGTTACTTCTCGCGATGCGGTACATCGCTGGTTAACGAGCTGTACGGAAATTGGCCCCCGAAGTCCGTCTGTCAATGAGCTTCATCTCATTGCGTGTTAATGCTTTGCTAAACACACGTTTTCGAAATACACGTTGGATGCCTTTGTTGGCATTGTATAGTAAATGTTTCATAATGTGATGACTTTTGCGTTTGCCTTTTCGGCCGCCAGCCAATTAAAATATCAAATTATGTGACCGTGAACCTTTTTTTTATTTATCGGAAGGCTGGCATGCGTGGGTAACGAATCGTCAGGCTATTAGATTATTAAATATTAACTTAATTTCCTGAATGATTCCTCGATTTTGGGGTATTTTTTTTATATCTAGTACTTATTTGCTACTAGGAAGTAATCAGCAATCACAAAACAATTATTAATTATAAATAAGCAGTGGTGATCGCATAGAATAACCATGGAATGCTTATCTAGAACTTCCGACTGGCATCAATTATATTTGGTCATCATGCATGTGTGAAAGCCAACAAATTAATTACTCACCCCCAGTAGACACACAAACCTTTACCTCAGATACCCATAATAGTTTTTAATTCGTATACATTTTAACTGACGATATTTTAGTGCTGTGCAAAAAACATCCACTATTGTTAGAAGATAGGCATAAACCGCCATAATATTACCCATAAGTAACACAAAAACCTTTCTAAATTAGTTCAAAGTTTAGCAACACAATGTGCATTGTACAAAACGAAACTACAATATAGTTCGTTATAGGAAGTAGGTCGTCCCTTCTTCCTCGCTACAATCCTTGCAGCATCAGAGTGAAAGTGGCATCTGTCATCCTTAGATCATGACGAGGAAGTGGTATATATGTTTACTTTTATTATCGTTGCTTATCTTTGCCTTATGGGGACTAAGTACGTATTGTTATATTTCTTATAACACCGTTCAATATAGGCATATATTATATGAAATATTGTATTAAATTGAGCTTTAAAAATAGAGATAATATTTTGTGCTCAAGGCACAAAAAGGTAAACCAAATGCTGTATCATCTTCATCAATCCAAGAAGTCCACTGATAGACTTAGGCTTCCCCCAAAAGAAATACGCCAAGATGGACTGACGATTTGATAAAAGTCGCAGGAACATGCTGACTGCAGGCCGCTTTTGACAGGCCCATTTGGAAATGCTATTTAAACTTATTAGCAAATTACGAATTACAATATGCCATCTAAAGATTCGAGTCGTAGAACATACTTTAACAATTTTATGAAACGTCTAAATAATGACTTCAAACCTATTTGTAAATTTATACCTAAACATAAATATTTTCTCTTTCGAAATAACGAGTATCTACACGTATACCCGTTATCTTGCTTCATAGCGTTTAAATCGATAGCAATTTTATTGTTTCGGATCTATTCAGATTATACTCAGAGCATCACTCTCAATGATACATATTGCGTTAATCGAGATAAACTACGATAAAGGATCTTTTGAACAGCCAACAAGGATATGAACGATATCTGTCTATGTAGGTTATGCGTGATGTCCTTTCTGAACATCTTGAATGTAAATCATACATAACTTAAAGAATATCAGTCGTATAACATACAACTAATATTCATTATGTTTCTCTTGTATATTTACTACTACTATTAAAGGATTAGTGGAATAACAAAGTGTTTTAACATTTAAGTTATTACTAAGCATTTGCATAATCTTCCTGTAATTGGCTAAGTTTTAATACAACATTTTATTATATTCTTATTGAATGTCATACTCGTTGATTTTTAGGTATAAATCTAATTATAAACACCACCAGTTGCGTGTCTACATTTTACTTCCAACGGTATCGTCTCTACTTAAAATGTAATTTCCTATGTTTCCTATAATATAATAAGAAATGTCCAATTTCCCGTATAATTTTTAAACGCAAGTACGTTATCATTTAACAAACTGTGATTTTCTTTACAAATACGTGCTGTGTATAACGATTCTTCCATTGTTTTTGTTCCACCACTAAACAACCCAATGTGACGGAGTTTAAGATCTGTGAGATTATCGTACTTGCGACATCCAGTCTAAGTTTTCTGAATATCACGTGTGAAAAATATTATCACAATAGTGTTGTATGTCATTTAAAGTTCACCTACTTTGAACACGAAGAGCAAGGTCATAATTAAGTTACATTGTTATTATTTTACGATCATTCAACAGACACTAAAGTGCGTTAATACATGGTCAACAAATTGATTGATTGCATACCTTCCTATATTCCGCGTCGTGAGACCTAGGCATACTTGAGATCGATAAACATCTGCGAAGATTCTGATTTCTTGCATATCCTGAACAAGATGGCGATATCTTAACATAAGAGCAGGGGTGTAGCTATCGCCGTGTAAGTGATACGCGGCTCCCGAGCTCTGGGGTTCCGTTTAGCCCATACCTACTTTAAACTGAGCGGGTGTCCAAAAGTTCATACTGCCCTGAAGAGCCCCAACAAATATAGATAAAGAGCCCTTCTATGGCAAGCTGCACTACTGCATAAGAGGTAATGACGAATTGTTCCTATTGCATGACGTTCCTCTAGCAAGCACTACTTGGTGGAATGCTTGCATCTTTTGTTCTTGTTCTTTTGTAACCTACACTCGTAATTTTATATATATTCAAAACTGCTCCAAGACTTTGATAAGTATTCGGTAACATTGTTTAGGCATTTAGTTTTCGTAAAACCTATTGTGTTACTCATATAATACCTTCGGCGCTAATGCACTGGATATCATTTACTTAAAATTTGATACCTAATGAACTTGCATGGCGGATGGGTTTCAGTGGTTAGTGGTGTAAGTTACAGAAGTCAAGTTGTAATTATTTTTTCTGTTTTGTTGTATATTTGTTTACAGATTGTTTATTTCCTTTTTGCTTTTAAATAATGTATAATATTTTTTTCTGGGAACTATACTAATAATTTTAATTATGATGGTTCAAAATGCGCTTAGCTTTTCGGACCATCAGCACAAAAAAAGAAATAATAAAACCCCCTTGTCATACAAATCAATTTTGATTTTATGTCTCACCAGGACCACGACATTCACTGTAATTAATATCTTTGGTAGTCTCGACCGGTCGAAATCAGTAAATGGTCCTAATGGCTTTTTTAGGATTGTTCCTGAGAATAAATCAATCAAAATATGAAGACTTTAACATGTCAATAAAACTTTATTTTAATTTTAGTTCATTATCGCTATCCATTCGAAGATAGCGACTGGGATCGTTTATTGATTTCGACAGTAAACAAACTGTTAAATTCTTAATCATTGTGAATAACGCGATTTGTTCTCTCGCTTTTGGACTTTTTTATGAACCACAATGTGAGAAGTGGGTAAGGTCAAAATGTCACCGTTGCGCCTTGTATCATTACGCCACGCTCGTGCGGCGCTCCGCCTGCCGTGATCTCGCGACATAATTCAAATCTTCAACTAATATTCAGGCAGCCTGACAAACGTTGTCATAACTAGGTATAATAAAATATAAATTCATTAAACAAAAATAAATATTTATTCATCACTCTTCAAATATGACCATCTAATTTTACTTACGCATCGCTTTTAAAACTTCAAAAACTCCTTCAATAGCAACGGGTGTTGAAGTAGAAACTTTGTTTTCCGTTTTATTACATAAACATCCTTGGGTATCCGGTTTAAACTTATTCTCTTTATATTCCTGCAGTCTTCGTGTAATAATAGAATTTTCGTGTTCAAGTAACATTTTTTCACGCATCAAAGCTCTTCTTGATAACTCGGCTCTTGATATTTTCTGCCATAGCCTTGTCAAACCACAAGTACTTGATATGGCATTTGTTACTAAAGAATCATCGGATTGTTGTTTACGGATATTAGTTTTAGTTTGTACAGGCGAATGAGGCATAGTAAAACCATATGGTAGCACTTTTTCTTGCCGAGTTTCAAATTTACGGCAAAGTGCAGCCATGCGTAGAATTTTTTCAACTTTCTTGTGCGCTGATTCAAGCCATTCAACAGTATCGTCAGACATTCGTACCATTCTAGCTAATTGTCTTCCATCAGTATCGACACCATCATATAAACTTTTCTTGAGTTGATAACATGCATCTCTGTGTCTGTTGCGTCGGTCTCTGAATACGGCTTGCTTAGTACCGGATTCGTAAGCAGCCAATTCAGTACGGAGGCGTTTTAGCAATCCATCACTATTTGCTATTTTCTTACCTTGCGAAGCGATAATATCAGCCATTAAATTTTCTTTATGTCGCAACTTCCGAACCTGTTTTTGATTATCGGCAGTTTCAACAACATAGTTTTTTAGAACGGCTTTATATTCATCCCACATAGAACTGTAATTGTTTTCCAAAAATGAGCGTAAATTCTCACGCTCATTTGCATATTTGTTTGTTTCTTCGTCTTCCTTCACTAAATTTTCGCCTCGAGTAGTCCAAGCCAAGCTATCGGCCGTAGTATGAGCATGGTATAACAAAAGCTGAAGGTGCGTTTCGGCGGCGTTATGATCTGTCATAATACGTGCTGCGTCATCTTCACCTCGTTTGAGTAACGCAGCAGTTCTACGATTGTTATCTTTCGACAATTGTTCTAAATCTAAAAGAAATTTGTTAATCATTGTGTCAATCGTATCACAGAAACTCGCAACAGTTCGCTGAAACTGGTCATCGGCAACATTCATAAGCTTTATTGTGTAGTTAATTAGATGGTCCTTTTTATCATACATTCTTTCGAACGTATGCCACATGACTTCGATGTCTTGCCTGAACACGGGCTCCTTTATCTTTAACATCATTTCACGCCAACTTTTATCCAATTCGCCCTTTCTCACGGCTTGAGCAGCCATTTCGCGAAGAAGCTCTTCCCTTTTCAATTGTTTTCTCGCTTCGGCCTCAGCTTTTAGTTTTTCTAACCTCTTCGCTTCCTTTTTGGCCTTTTTATCTGCCATCTTGAATTAAGTATAATGATTTTTCCAATAAATAAAATTAATATTTTACAATGATATAAAATGAAAATGTCTTCCAATCCAATAAGTCTTGATAGCAAACAATATTTATAAACACTATTAAACTGACACTGACAATGATTCCTAGCCTTGACAGTTATGTCAATTCTAAAATTTTATTTTTTTTGTAATTTAGAATTTTTTCCAACCAATTATGTCCTGTATAAAGATTTAAAATAGAGTCTATACAATTATATTATTAAAATAAATGTGTATGTCCCCAAAACAGCGGAAGCGAAACGATTTTAATGAATTATTTAGATGATCTTCAAATTAACCCAGCGGGAGAACTTGCAAAGTTTTAAAGCTTTTTAATTTTATGAGTGTATTCGAAAACTGCGGACTTGAAAAAATAGAAATCTGTAAAGATATCTATTACAACAAAAAAGATTTATTTCTGTTGAGCTGTATTAGTGTTAAACATGCGAAATCGGGGCAGATTAGGGTGTTTATTTTTCCTCTCCGTCTTGCTAAATTTATAATTTAACTTCAGCATCGATACCAAGCTTTGGTCGGTGGTAACGAACCGCTACAGAGCTTCCTACACAAGAGATTAACCGAGAACTTGAATAGCGAAGCTGCTTTAGGGACCGTGACAGACGTGGCCCAATGCGTCCAGTGGCTGCGATCCACATTTTTGTTCGTCCGGGCGGCTCGTGACCCTCGAAGGTAAAGATCGCTTGATTACATTAAAAATATAATTCATTTTTATTGTACATTTTTACTATTTACTTGTAAATTCTTTGTGCCTCTTCAGCATAAATTCAATAACATTATAATTTTTATATAAAGATACGTGTCAAATATTCTATCCCAGGTACCTAGGGCTGCCACCTTCTGCTCCTAAGTCACTGATCTCTAAGAAGATTGAAGGTAAGAATAACAATATATGATCATATTTGTAACCTAAAATAGTACCCAAATTCCCTAAAATATTTTTGACGTTGGTTTGTTGCGTGATCAAAGAGGTCTAAAATTCGACTTCAAGCTCAAGAAACTTTTACGTGAGTTTTTTGTAACATAATTTGCTCTGTATCGCATCCAAAATGGAGAATGTTGTTTATCCTAATGGGACAAGGTGATTGCACGAATCCAGATGGTTATTAGTCCGAATCCATAATGAGGACGAACGAAAGACGTGTCCTTCCACTGTCGTCAGAATTATGCATGCTTGCGTGTGAGTAGAAAGCTAAGCCAAAATAAGACATAATATAAGTATTTTAAAGGCTAGCATAAATTTTGCAAGAATTTCAAAAGACATACACACAACTACATATTTGTATGTAATATGTAATTGGTTGTAAATTGACATTCCAATTTTAAATACCTAAGTTAACTGGCAAGCGCAGCGTCGGACATCTACCCACGAGGTGGAAAGATGACCTCATGAAAGTCGCGGAGGTCGGGGATTCGGGCCGCTTCCTGTAGGTCGATCTGGAAATCTTTAGGTGAGGCCCATGTTCACCAGTGGACATCCTACGGCTGATGATGATGATGATGAAGTTGAAAATTACTTATAAACCTACACCGTGCACAATATGCGAAAATCAATTTGCGCATATTCCACACTGGCGTGGGCAGAACGATGATTTTTGTCCTAGTTAATAGTAGCCTTAATTATATCGCTAATGATAAAACTGGAGGCGTATTCAATCCTGGACAAATCGTAAAATACATCAAGAAACCAGAATATATTCTATATACTACAGTTTTTATACGCATCGAATTCCAAGTTATTTTATATATTTACAAAATTATTGATATTTAGATTATTTGACTTGAATATACGTATTTCAAGAGGTTAACTATTGCATCTAGTGACAACTGATTGAAATACAAACAGATTATTTATAATCTATTAACATGAATGTCTATTGAAAATAATTCCAGTAACATAGCAATAAATCACTTACATTAATAAGCATAGTAAAATCATCCCATCACGCTGATTTGAACTAAAACAGAAAACCATGAACTTTTGTCGTTCCCCAACGAGTTGATTGATGATGGCTCTATGCCTGCGACAACATAATTGTTGCTGTTTACCTATTGTAATGGACTTTAAGATTTTATCAGCGCATTAGTAATAACACAAATTTAATTAACTTAATTAGATGGTCTGTGTAGACTTGTGACGATTACAAATTATGTTCATGTATTTGTATGACTCGGTATATAGAGAATGTATGCGAGTCATCTGATAGAGTACATCATATCCATAAATATTCTTATTTTATTTAAAAAAAAAATAGAGACAAAAACACCTAAAATATGTGCAATGTTGAATATTAAATGTAGAGAGATTTAGGCAAAACTTTGTGTTTTGTGTGACGTGTCTTATAAAGGTCATAAAATTATTGTACTGTGCAGGTTTTACAAGAATTTGACCACCAGACTACAAAGCTGTCACTTTACATCTTTGTGAGACAATGGTTCCAACAAAACTCTTTGCTAAATACTTGAGGAGAAAGGCTCTACCACAGATCTAACTCTATTTATTTTTAATATATCGAAGAAACTGACTGGTTGACTAATCGATCGGTCCAGAACAGCTACACTCAGTGTGCGGGCCGCTGAGCTTTTGCAAAGTACCCCACCTGACTTCAAAAATCTAATTAAAAGTAAAGAAATTTCCCAAGATCACGTGAGCTATTTGTAACTCAGGAATGATATCATTAAGTTCATTGCATATACTTTTTACTAAAATAAAAACGTTAAGTTCAAATTACGTTTTTAGACACTTAAGTAGGTAAATAAGTTGACGCTGTGGCCAGAGACTCCATAACTCATAACTAAAGGATCTTTGCAGCCATAAAAAAAGGTTGAATATGGCTGGTTTAGAAACATTAAATATGAACAAATGTTCCTTAAATAATGTAAAAAATAAGAAGACGGTTTTCAAAATAAACCCTCTAAAAGCTTCAATTAGGGGTAAGGGAAATGGCTTTAACGCGGGCGGAATCGCAAACAAAAGCTAATATTAACACAATGCTTTAAAATAAAATACTTAAATTGTGTAATATTCTAAAACATAGTGCATCAGTATACGTTTTTGATATGTTTTTTTTTTTATTGTAAAAGAGACAAAAATATAACAATAAGTATTTTCGATTTATTACTCTCCATACACAACAGGTGAATGTGTTATAAAATAAACACATTTAAAATAAAATACGATTTTGTTTGAACTAAATTATTCGAACATTTTATACGAAGCTTTTGGGTTTTATCGGGCGTGTTTTTATTGAATTTATGCAACCACTAAATGTGAGATTTAACGGAGCAGATAAGTGACGTATTTTATAAGCCTTACCTTAGTAAGTACATCAGTATTATAAGGACTTTTTTGAATCCATTAGTATTCCTCGTTTCATACAATAATGGGTCTTTGAAGCAGAACGCAAAGATGCCGGCAAGATTACAACAGCCATCAAGACATAAAATTCATATTAGAATTGAAATGTTGGATTCGTTGCACTTAAAATGAGATGCAGTGAAATTTCTTTGCCATGTCATGGTAAAAATATAATTACGTGTATCAAAATATGCTTAGGTACGTACAGATCGATGGATTTATTGTGCTTGAATACAATATATTTAGTTTCTTTAAACTAGGCTTCTTAATCGGTAGCAGTGTAAGTTTAAATTACAACGGTGGAGTATCCGTTGTGATGTTACATACAAAGTATTCGTATTTCCTTAGCCATAAATTATAAAATATCCATACAATAAGCGGTAGGAATCCGCTCGCATCATCTTCGTGGGCATAACATTCATAACTTATGCATAATGACATAATTACTACATTTAATTTTATAAATATACAAAAGATTAAATTCAATGTTGTCGTAATTCCATTGTCTCTTAGAAAATATAAGATACGATGAATTAATTATTCTTCTTAAACCAGCGTAAATGTTAATATTCTTTATTGTAAGTACGTAATATTGTCTTACAAACATTGTCTCAGTAGCTTAACTAAATAACCAATAGCCCCAGTACGAAAGAATGGGCACCGCCGGCCCAGTGGGTCCAACACGATCAGTAGACCAGGGCCCGGGCAGGGAATAATAAAGTACTGAATTAAACTTCTTGTAGGTAAGCGCCTTGTTAGTTTTCATAGGTGACCTGAAAAAAGGTCAGGATCTGTGGGTCCTCTAGCCTCAAGGACCCTGATGCACTGCACCGCCTAGCACTACAGTATCTTTCACCCATACATCATGCATGTTTGTATGAGCCGGTTCGGACAGTAATACTGTCTTGTTATCTGTGTTTTATATGGTCAATATGAGGCCAACAAGTCTTCCACTTCCTACCCAAATTCTCCTTCTTAAACATTCGTATCGCATCCAACTGCTCTAACTGTTATTCATGGATGACGATCATTTCGCATCAGATGGCATACCTTCACGTTTACCTACCGTCCTAAATAAAAATATTAAAAAACAAATTTTAATATTTATATGCATCCTGTCGCAGAATTTGTATGCATAGAAACATGGTTTTTGCTTCTAAATGTGTTTAAATTGCCAAATAAATTTATTTTATAACATAAATATGCCATTTTAGCTATGTAAACAAGAACTTATACATATAGGTTACTTATAAGCTGTATCAATGACCGTCGAATGTGAAATAAAGGTGAATAGTAAGCCGCTTAACTTGAATGATGTGTATGGTTATGAATGTGTTAGTATACGGTAACTTTTTGTTTTATAAGTGTCTACCTATGACTATAAGTATGAATTTTATGTCAAGGTTTTTCCAAGGAGAGTTGAAGTCAGACTGTTGGTAGTAAAAGCCGAAACTGCGACAATACCTATGTATATATGTATACTATGTATCTAATACAGCGCAATTTTATACTCTAGCATTAATTGGATGACCACAAAAAAATATCTATAAATACCTATATAGTATACATGTTGTTGAGATGTGATTAGTCATAAGAATATTTTATCATCATCATGTCACAGGGTTTCTACAGCTGACTATGGACCTCTCTCAAAGAGTTTATGTTCTGTAAAATTCCATACCGTTATTAGGATTCGAAAAATAGAACCTTGGGAGCACAAAACGCAGCGCGTATCGTTAAAGACATTAGAAATTAGCAAACAAAGTATAATTTCTTTCTAATTTCGCACTGATAACGTAACAAGGCTGCGCTACGAACTTATACTACCATAGAGAATAAGGCTCCTTCTGTAGTATTGAAACTTGTACCTATTCCTGGCGCAACCTCGGCAGTTCCGGATCATGATTGATGGATGATCCTCGTTCACACGCTGATCTTTAGCATTTGCAGATGCACGCTATCTACGTAATCCTTTGTCTAAGTGACAGGCGGTCGAGAGTTAAGACTCCATTAAAAATTATCGTCCAAGTAATCTTTTCGTTTGAAAATATATAAGGATCCATTCGTGACACAACAATTTTAGGTATGAACAATATTGAACTCACGCATACACTCACACCTTTTATCCCTGAAGACTGATGCACTCAATATCTGCTGTGTGTATTCCGTCCCATGGTGTGATAGGGGCCAAGCCTATTGCCATATCAGACACAAATTCCAAACTCCGGGTTGATACGGTAAAGGAAAACTGTACATCACTTTGTTATAAATATTATTATTAATCATATTATATTCATTTATGATAACCTATGTACTTATTTACTAAAAACATGCAGGAACAGTATTATATCAACCTTAAAAGTTTACAATAAAAATGACGCCCGCTCTTTGCCCCCAGAATAGACCGATTACTATTTCATGACCTTTACATATAAAGCTATTTCTAATGTCGTTGAAGGTATTTAATGAGTGTAGGTATGTTGGTGCTAAATTGTAATAAACGTTTGTAAATATCACGCGATTGGAATGACAATGTTTACTCATCTCCAACCTTCCTATTAACAAGTTTTTTTTCACGGTAATTAGTGCATGATTGTCACAAGAATATCAATAAAGTAAGTCATTAAAATTAATAGCTTTGTGAAAACACAGGATGCGGATATTTTTATTGCTTACCAATTTTTTTTTCAAAATAAACACATATTACATTTGTCATAATGTGAGTCATTGGGCTCTCAATAGTATATGAGCTCTATTAACCGACCTTTAATAGCAGCAAAAAGCATCATGATGTCATGTAAACATCTAATTCTAAATACAATTTCATCTCTTAAATCGTACACTACTGGGTGTTTTTGTTTCAAATTCCTACTCTACATAATTTAGATATAAATATTGTGACTTGCAATTCAAACGTCTTCAAAGCTCCAAGCCTTTTTATTCCTTTAAAGGTTAAATAAGGATTTACTACCAGCGGTATATACATTGTATGTTTTGTAGAGCTATGTGTAAAAGCAATGAACGGGTTGGCCTCTTCTGGATTAATAACGATGGATGAAGCCAGTTGCATAGAATCAACAGATGCGGGACGGCTTATGTCCATATATTATTTAGACGTGGAGACTATGAAAAACATAATGAAGGTAAACCATTAAGTCATCTATAAAACATTATTCGTTTTGATAATTTATTTTCACACACATCAGACGTAGGTCACGAACTTATCACAGGTTAATAGGTTACGTATGCCAATATTTAAACTTAAAAGTTTTGAATACTTGGTATAATATTTGACTAATTGCGCGAGACAAAAACTGCATTAAGTTCGAAGTACTAATTAGACCTACAGTCCATTAAGGTGGTAGCTCAAGGTCCATTTTCATACATTTTGTTTCGGCTTTAATCTGGGTAACTAAACAAGTATTGGCAAGTAAAGAATTTAAATTCACGTCTAGTTAGTAATTATACTCGTGTTTTGTACTCTTAGATTAGCAATTATGAGAACACTTGTAGTACACACATCGGTGTCGCCATCTGCACTTACTTGAGGGAAACCTCTTTTTTTTTTTTTTTTTTTTTGACATCTCCAACCGTCAGCTATCATAGTTTGGTGTTACGGGCAATCACTGGGATTGTCATTTCACACATTGCAATTTATCAAATTGTTTTGCAATGCGGATATCTTCAGGGGATATCACTTTGCATTACTATGATAATTAATGTTGGTTAGCATAACCAAACAACTATTAACTGCGTGACCGTACAAAGTTGCGTAGGTAAACGATGGAATTATACTATTCCAGACGTGCCAATTCAAGCAAGTGAGTCCGCTGTGCCCTACGCGGTCACCGAGCCCTTGCCGTCGACCAGTGCTACAGTTGAGCCCCACCCCTCCACGAGCTGCGTCGAAGACCCACAGCCGTCTACCAGTGCCACCGTCACATCGCCATTACATCACGCTTCAGCTGAATTGAGTGACGAACTCCTAAAGATTCTAGGAGATGATCCGTCCGAAATAAAAGCCTACGGCAAAGAAATTCAAGCAGACCTTGCCATTCGCATTCAACATTTGGCTACCTCCGGATTGACAAAGGAAATCCGTAAGGAGTTAATGGAAAAATACCTACCTCCATCTAATTGTCATCTAATTGATGCACCCACGCTTAACCCTGAGGTGAAAGCTGCTATTTCTGAGGGTACTTTTAAACGAGATAAGGCAATAGAACAAAAGCAAAAGCAGTTGTCTTCTGCTACATCGTGTATTGCGCAGGCCTTGACCTCCTTAATGACAGAAACAACTAAAAATACAACACTTATACAGTCGCTGATGGATGCCAGTAAAATACTCTGTGATATTCAATATGTAGACTCTGTAACACGTAGAAATTTTGTTCTATCGAATTTGAAGAAGGAATTAAAAGAGCAGCTTCAGGCTACAAAAATTGATAAAATGCTCTTTAGTGAAGGATTGCCTGACGCTCTAAAAGCTGCAAAAGCAATATCTAAAACTGGAGCTGATTTGAAGGTAACACCTGCTAAAAAACCTTTAAGAAAATTTCCAAAGAATACACAAAATAATTTAAACTGGCGAGCTCCTCCCCAAATTCATCCAGGCACAAGGGGAATCAGAGGACCAAGGAGCCTGCGCATCGGACTCGTCGCGAGACCTCCTCGAAACAATCATCGCGTCCAGTACAGTCGACGCGCAGCCGTCACTAGATACGGTAAAGTACGCCGGCAGGCTATTTTACTTTACTAAACAATGGGCTCTCATAACCCATGATAAAAATATATTATCTTGGATCGAAGGTTACAAAATTCCGTTTTCACGGCATGTTATACAATCAAGTACCCCAAAGGAGAAAATCTATTCCCCTTCCGAAAGGGTCCAGATCGAAACATCTATTCTGGAGCTTTTAACGATAGGGGCCATAACAGAATGTTTGCCTTGTGATGAACAATTTCTCTCCCCATCTTCTTGGTACCTAAACCGAATGGTAAATCAAGACTCATATTAAACTTAAAAACATTGAATAAATTTATAGACACAAATCATTTTAAACTCGAAGATTTTCGTACAGCTTTAAAACTTATTTCAAAGGAGTGCTTTATGAGTACAATTGATTTAAAGGATGCGTATTTTTTTAATACGTGTACATGATGAATCAAAAAAGTTTCTTCGCTTTCAATTTGCAAATAAATTATATGAATTTAACGTTTTACCATTCGGGTTAAATACGGCTCCTTATGTTTTTACAAAGATTATGAAGCCAGTCTTCAGTCTGTTAAGATCTTGTGGATATCTTTCAACTGTGTACCTTGATGATGCTTTATTGGTTTCCAATTCATATAAATCATGTTTGGAAAACATATTTGATACCACTCGTCTATTAACGGCTTTAGGCTTTATTATAAACACCCAAAAAAGTAATTTGTCTCCAAATACATCTTGTAAATTTTTAGGTTTTATTATCAATTCAAAAAGTTTTCACATTACTTTGCCTAAAGAAAAGATTGTCAAAATTCGAACTGAAGTCAATAAATTCCGCAATTTAAATCGTTGCAAAGTTAGAGAATTCGCTCGCTTAGCAGGTTTACTTACCTCGGTTTGCCCAGCCGTAGAATATGGGTGGCTTTACACAAAAGAGCTAGAAAGATCAAAATATTTGAATTTATTAAATGATGATAATTATGACAAGTATATGACCATACCACCATCGCTAACTCCCGATCTCGAATGGTGGACCCACGCAATGCGTAACCCAACTAGTACAATTAAACTTAACAAGTTTGAATTAGAAATATACAGTGATGCCTCAACTACGGGATGGGGTGCTGCATGTGGTGAGGAACGGGCTAGCGGCATGTGGACGCATATTGAACGGTCGTGTCACATAAATTATTTAGAAATTCTTGCTGCCTTTTTTGCACTTAAGACGTTTGCTAAAGCTTATCATAACTGCCAAATCCTTTTGCGGATAGATAACACCACTGCTATTTCGTATATAAACCGCATGGGAGGTGTCCAATTTCCACATCTCACTAATGTCACGCGAAAATTATGGCAGTGGTGTGAAAAACAAAACATAATTGTTTTTGCTTCATATATAAGATCTTTTGATAATAATATCGCTGATGCGGAATCAAGACGAGTCCACCCAGACATTGAGTGGGAACTGTCAGATTATGCTTTTCAAAAGATAATAAAAAAATTCGGGATTCCTGATATAGACATATTTGCTGGTAGAATTAACAAGAAATGTAGCAAGTACATTTCATGGCACAGGGATCCAGATGCATACGTCATTGATGCCTTCACTATTTCGTGGTCTGCCTTCTACTTTTATAGTTTTCCACCCATAGCTGTCATTTTAAAAGCTTTAAGAAAGATTATTAACGACAACGCTAAGGGCATTATGGTGGTACCATTATGGCCCACACAACCATGGTATCCGTTATTCACAAGCCTTTTAATATCTGATCCTATTATCTTTCAACCTTGTAAGAATCTGATTATTTCTCATTCCAGCAATCGAGACATACATCAGAAAATTACCCTGGTTGCCGGGATATTATCAGGTCATCGTTCCTAAGAAGAAAAATTCCTTCAGCCTCAATAGCGATCATATTAGCTTCACTTTCCGACAGCTCACTCAAGCAATACGATACTTGCCTTAAAAATGGTTTTCATTCTGCAAGAGCAATAATTTAAATTTATATAAAACATCTGTCCCGGCAGTTATAGCTTTCTTAACTCAACTGTATGAGTCTGGCGCTCAATATGGTACTCTAAATAGCTGTAGATCGGCATTATCATTAATTCTAGACGAAAGCATATGTAATGACGATAGTGTTAAACGCTTTTTTAAGGGCATCTACAAACTTCGCCCTCCATTACCTAAGTATAGTTCAACTTGGGATACATCTAAAGTGTTGAACTGCCTGTCTTCTTGGTATCCTAATGAATCCCTAAATTTAGAAAAAAATTGCAAAAAAATTGGTTACCTTGCTTGCCTTATCAACAGCTCATAGGGTTCAAACCCTTTCGAAAATAAACATTAATAACATAGTGATTATGTCTAACGAAATTCGCATCAAAATCCCAGACCTTATAAAAACGTCTCGTCTAGGAGCAACACAACCTGAGTTGCTTTTACCATTTTTTCACGAGAGACCTGAAGTATGCCCTGCTAGAGTTCTAAATTGCTATCTAGAATTAACTAAGATATTACGTAGTAATGATTATCTTTTTATAAGCTTTAGAAAACCTTACAAATCAGTTACTTCGCAAACTTTGAGCCGCTGGATAAAATCTACTTTATGTGATTGTGGTATCGATGTGTCTACGTTCACTGCCCATAGTACTAGACACGCATCTACCTCTAAAGCATATAAACTCGGAGTTAATTTGGACCTAATAAGAAAAACAGCTGGTTGGTCCAACTTTCAAACGTTTGCTAAATTCTATAATAGACCTATACATATTCCTGATAATGAGGAAGATTCTTTTGCTAGACACATTTTGCAAAATGATTAATAAATGATTATTACCTAAATGAATAGTGAATAATTGTTTTAATTCATAATCAATTTTGAGAGTTGATATTTTTCTATATGACTCTCAACATCTACAAGTGTTCTCATAATTGCTAATCTAAGAGTACAAAACACGAGTATAATTAATGATTAAACGAACTTACCTAAGTGAAGTTCTATCATAATTATACGAGGGTTTTGTACGAATTAGATTAGCAACCCACCCTCCCTATGTCCCTTACACCCTTAAAAAATATCAACATGTCAGTACTTGCTCTAAACTAAATGATAGCTGACGGTTGGAGATGTCAAAAAAAAAAAAAAAAAAAAAAAAAAAGAGGTTTCCCTCAAGTAAGTGCAGATGGCGACACCGATGTGTGTACTACAAGTGTTCTCATAATTGCTAATCTAATTCGTACAAAACCCTCGTATAATTATGATAGAACTTCACTTAGGTAAGTTCGTTTAATCATTAATTAGTTCTCGCAGTTGAAAGAAAAATGTAAAAATAATTAATAATCATGGATATTTCTGCCTTTAAAATTTCGTCATATTAAATTTTAAAGGCCGAAATATCCATGATTATTAATTATTTTACATTTTTCTTTCAACTGCGAGAACTAATCACTAACTAGACGTGAATTTAAATTCTTTACTTGCCAATACTTGTTTAGTTACCCAGATTAAAGCCGAAACAAAATGTATGAAAATGGACCTTGAGCTACCACCTTAAAGTAGGTCGGTACACTCCTCTGTTTTTTATAATTTAACTACTTAATGCAAAACCTTATATTAGTTTATTTATAAAATTGTAAACGATTATTGTGTTGTTTGTTTCGAAGATATTATTCGATTATTGTGTTTAGTCTTATACGTAAGTTCAAATATACCTTTAGAGACGTAAATATGACTTTAGAGACGTTTGCCCTTAGACAATTAAGTACTTAGATAATTATGTAGTCATTACTGAAACAATATCCATCAATTTGAGCAATTTAGTAGTTTTTTTTATAGTTGCATATGAGTTACTTTACGTTTCCACTGAACTTGTAAATATAATAATAATAATAATATCAGCCCTGTATTATATACTTGCCCACTGCTGAGCACGGGCCTCCTCTACTACTGAGAGGGATTAGGCCTTAGTCCACCACGCTGGCCTAGTGCGGATTGGTAGACTTCACACACCTTCGAAATTCCTATAGAGAACTTCTCAGATGTGCAGGTTTCCTCACGATGTTTTCCTTCACCGTTAAAGCGAACGATAAATTCACAAAAAATACACACATGATTTTTTAGAAAAGTCAGAGGTGTGTGCCCTTGGGATTTGAACCTGCGGACATTCGCCTCGGCAGTCCGTTCCACACCCAACTAGGCTATCGTCGCTTATTTTAATCAAGTCTTATTAAATATAATTTTCAGATAGATGGAACGGAAAATTTAGAGCGTTTGTTAAATATGGTGTGTGACAGTCATGAACTATCGGACATGCACCTCCGAGTAGACGAACGAAGATGTCTCAATGCGCTGAATAGAAATAACACCGCGGCCACAATACGATTCCCTATGAAAGGGAAGATTACCACACGCCAAATGAAACTTAATTGGTAAAACTAACAAGATTCATATTAACTTAGCCACTGTTGTACCTATGCGTTATAATTTTCTAACGTTATTGAAATATTTTGTTGAATGAGTCTACTCATTATCATATCAGCCTTGTAGGCAGTGCTGGTGGGCACGGACCTCTTCTACTGGATGATTTAGGTCTTAGGCCATAACGCTGGCCTAGTGCTGGTTGGTAGGCTACACATGCCTTCAAAGTTCCTATGGAGAATTTTTCGGGTATGCAGGTTCCCTTACCATGTTGTCTTTCACCGTAAAAATAAGCGTTATCGCTTATTCTTACGCTATTCTTTGGGAATCATTATTTATTCACAAAGAATACACACATAACTTTAAAAAAGTCACAGGTGCGTGCCCTTGGATTTTGAACCTTCTGACATTCGTCTTGGCAGTCCGTTCCACTCCCAACTAGGCTTACGCTGCTTTCAATTAGTGATTACATACCACTTATTTTTTTTTTGTTAATGAATATTACTTTATTATTTACCTTTATCATATTTTCAGCATGATACAAGCCGTGCTTGGATGTCTTCCTATTCCTGATCCATCACTTAATCAAGAAGCTATGAAGGTTATGAGAATAGCTGACAGAATTTGTAAATGTGAGTATATGCATTCATAGCAATGACTTTAATTTCAAATTTGGTTAACTTTATTATTTTTGTAATCTAACTCTAGCAATGTTTTATAAATCACACAAACATTCAAATCGGAGTCGAATCCGCGACCAACATTATCAATAGCTCTCGACTCTCTATCCTAAAGCTGTAAAAAATAATAAGTACTTAGCTAATTGTCTGAACACACACATCAATACTTCAAACTTTTATTTATTTATTTTGAGAGTTTATAACAGAGAAAACACATTACATTATTTTCACATATAGCAGTATAACGGCAGACGATAGCTCTGTTTCTCTACTTACAGTAAACTACAACATGCATAAACCTTTTCGTTTCACCAGGCCTAGTATCGTACGTAACCCGTCCAGATTTAGTATCACAACAACCGCAATATTTCTCCGCTATATTGAACTCAATAATTCTGGCCAAGTGCGTGACAGCCCATTTATGGGAAAATTCACCTTTTGTTAGCAAACAACTGAAAGGAATAGGCCCTACGTTCAGCGCATTGTTAGCTTCTGCAGGAAAAGTGAACTTTATGCTATTAGAAGAAAGTCATCCGAGAGACTTGGAAAGGGTAAGATTATACCGTGATTTATTATTGCATTTACATAAACAGGTAAAGAACTTCTGGTCATGAACTGTCGATAAATTACGATCAAATTGTTGCCCTACCGTCATTCTTGTTTGACGAAAGTATCGTTTAAAGTTAGAGAAAATGTGACGGCAATTTAGAAATGCATGTAAATACATAATTATAGCCCATGGATAGTAACTTCCTACAAGTTTTTAGTTATGCTGTACTATACTGCCGTGATAAGCTCAAAAGCGGTATCTCAAAAAAAATCAAAATCTTGATTTTTATATCGTCAGATAGCTTAAAGAAATACCCATCCAATGAACTTACCTAAATAACGATATCTTGTTTAGAACTTGTTAAAAAAAACATACAAGAGTGTTTTTATCTTAGTTTTACATACAAAACTATAAAACTATATTTACAAAACTTCGGTTATCTCGAAATGAGGTTTCCCTGACATACCGCTTTTGCGCTTAGCACGGCAGTATAAGAATATATATATTAAGAATATTCTTATACATGAAGACTTTTAAGTAGATACTCGTAATAATATAATATCATTATAGGTAATTGGTACTTGTCAAAAGTAGACATATTTTGCTTATAAAAACATGTACATACATTTCCAGATAATGAATAAGGGACCTCCTGCCGGAAACACTCTAAGAAAACAAATTACCTTTTTACCTAAATATCATCTGAATATAACGCCAAAAAATGAAAGAACCATTACTATAAACTTAGTTTTACAAAATCTATGCTATTTGTCTGAAAATATAGAACACTTATCTGCTGGCGAGACACACAAAACTTACATTATAGTAGGCGATTCGGATAATGATTTGTTATTGTTAACTTCTTTCAAGTAAGTGCTTTCTACTTTTCCAATACTAAAACTGCACGTGGTTTAATTAATTTCTTGAATGCTTTTTTTTAAAAAGGTTTGTCTTAGGTCATAAATTAAGCTATAACAAAGTCTTTAGTATTAACAACTTACGTAATTGCTGTAATATAAAGAACTTTAATAATTCGCCTTAAATATTTCGCAGAGACAAAGATCTGATAAAGATTTACGGTGGAAGCATCACGTACGAAATTACTAGGAAACGCAACTGCGAACATAAAATCTTCGTTCACTGCGTTAGTTCAAACTTCGGTAGATAACTTTGACATTTAAATTATTACTCAATACTTAAATTTAAATATCATTGCCGTCTATTTAACCAATTTACTATTATATTGCAGTTGGCATTGACGCACAATGTGAATTTACGTTTAAAGATTTAGAAACTCCACTCTTTACAAATATTCCGACAAACACGAAAAAGGTATGTCAGAAGCAAACGTGTATAACAGATGTATTTAAAGAGTGTAAGAGAAAAAATGAAAATAGTCCAAATAATCCACAACACAAAGACAAAAGGAAACGTGACAGTACTATTGTTAAGAAGTTCAACGAGCTTAAAGAACCTTTTAATGAAACATTCGATACATTAAATAAAAATATCAGGCAGACTAATATGGGAACTGAAATCTCTAATGAAACTACATTGCATAAAATCTCACCTGCAAACAATACACAAATTCTTGATATAAATGGCGGGAAGAATAATACGAATAACTTAAGTGAAAATAGCATAGTCAATTCAACGGAACCATTACTTAATCTAGAAGATAGCGATGAAGAATATATAAACGATGACAAACTAAACAGCATATTAGATAATATTGAAAGTGAAATTTCCCAGATGAATAAAATACGGAAAACCCAAATGTCAACTTCGAAAACGGTTCCAGGTGTAATTCTAAGCACCAATGATCCAACGAAAGAATTACCTGTTTTCAATAGTTCTCAAATGAATTTGCACAAAATAGATATTAATCGGCAATTTAATGGTAAATTAAGAAGCGATTTAGAAACGTATGCCAATATGCAGAAAACACGTAAAGCAAAAAATTTAAAAAGTAATTATAGTTTTATCGATGTATTGGAGAAAAATGATGCAACAATAAATGAACAAGAGAATAATATGATTGATAATGCTACTGGATTCTCTAGTGCAATTAAATCTAATATTGATAAGTACCTAGAGACGATTCAACACAGTTCAAAAGATTCTGACAATACTATTAACCAGATATTACAAAATACAAACAATTGTAATCTTGCAAGTGAAAATATGGCTGATAATGCTACTGGATTCTCTAGTGCAATTAAATCTAATATTGATAAGTACCTAGAGACGATTCAACACAGTTCAAAAGATTCTGACAATGCTATTAACCAGATATTACAAAATACAAACAATTGCAATCTTGCAAGTGAAAATATGGCGCAACAACACAACCAAGACGATACAAGTAAGAGGTGTCATAGTTCAGATCGATATTATAATTTAAATATCCCACATTCCAGTAACGCAGAAATATCCGTGGATATTCATAATTTGGATGATATCGTACACGAAAGTATTCCTGAAAAGAAACTAAATATTGAATCACTCCATACAGACAACGAACTTTCTGCAAAATTCAGAACTATTGAATCAAAGAACTTAATAAATAACAATACTTTAATGAATACTTTACAAAGTAAAACTTCATTAATAGCAAATGCAACTGACTGCCACAATGATCAAAATATTTTAAAATCGGAATCGAATATTTATGATACAAACATTAACAATAGTTTTATTAATCGGATAGATAATAACAGTAATTATGAAAGCAACAACAACCTGGTGACACAAGACAGCGATAATACTGAACCATTAGAACATGAAGAACAAAGACTAAATGAAGACAGATTCACTAAACCGAAACAACACACAGATTTTTTTGATTCAAGTGAAATTAATCAATTATCAAGAAAGTTGTTTAAAATTGAAAAATACGCTCGGATGACAGACTGTATTAGATTCACTGCCACCAGCGTGAGTGTTAGGTCATCAAAAAATTTTGTTCATATTATAAAAAAGTTGAAAGTAAATTTAGACATATCGAAAACTATGCTTACAAATAAAATGATCAATAAAGACACTATTCCTATAACAAGTGACCAATTCACTAAAACTGATGATATTCTCAGCATGAAAGAACCTGAAATAGCCACTAACGCTTTACTGCCTAGTGTATATAAAGCAATAGAACAAACAACCGAACCTATTAGCACTAATAATTATAAAGATTTAGAACATCTACAAATAAGTCAGGATGAAAGCAATGAAATAGAAAATATTTCGAATGAATATGGTAACACAACGCCTAAATGTTTCACATATGTACCTAAAGAAACACCAATGATGTCTACATTTGATAATCTTAAAGAAACAGCATGTGACGATGGTCCGTTAAACAACAGTGGACATATTACAGAAGTTAATAAAATCAGCATAGATAACAGTATCAATAAAGATTTAACTGACTTGACTACTAATAATTCAAAACAAATAAGCGAATCTGATTATATTATAGAATGTGACCAAAATAAGATGTCTGCACAAAAATGCGAAGGCAACAAAGTTGCTGATATTTTGAAAAAATATTCAACTCTCTTACGGTAAGATTTTTGTTGTTATAGTTTAGGCAGCTCATCGTACCTAATATTAAGTAGGTGTATTCATTACGTTTAAACAGCATACAAAACGACAGAAAAAAATTCCTTATATTATATAAGAATACCTAGACCACGCGATGATCTGCTGTCGCTTAATAATATAATATAATAATTTCAGCCCTGTATTATATACTTGCCCACTGCTGAGCACGGGCCTCCTCTACTACTGAGAGGGTTTAGGCCTTAGTCCACCACGCTGGCCTAGTGCGAATTGGTAGACTTCACACACCTTCGAAATTGCTATAGAGGACTTCTCAGATGTGCAGGTTTCCTCACGATGTTTTCCTTCAGCGAATGATAAATTCACAAAGATTCACCTCAAAATAATATGTAAAAATAGCTACGTGGAATTTCATTGTACGAGACGGTGGCAATATGCCCAAAATTTAAATAATTATACTAATTTTAAATTTCTGTTTTAATATAATACAATATATAGAGGCTGACTTTATACTGAAATATTCATAATATAAGATAAATTTGCTCCCTATATTTCCACGTCGATGGAATGGCAAATTTCGATGAAATATGCTGCAGGATTTACTTAATTGTTCTACTCTATGTATTTTGTTTTTCTTAGGGAGGACGTAGGTATTCAGTCGATTTTTATTCTGGTGTTACGACTTCATTTCATACTTAAGTATTTCTAAATGTCTTAGTATATGGAGCGTAGACCTTTCCTATGCGGAGCTTTGAAATGCAAAGCACCTACTTTTTTTTTCCTTTTCCAGTAACAACGGTACTGTATATAACGTTAACCAAGACTTGAATAAGGCCATAACTTCATCACAAAAAATCAATAGACAGGAAACAAAGCCTGATAGGCCATTTAAAATAAGTGACATCCAAAATCTAGACATAGATTTACCCCAGGGACTTATAAATGAAATATCTGCAGATACTAATAAATATGCCTCAAGATTTTCTATTAGGACCAGCACACCTCAATATGAGGAAAAATGTGCAGATGTACAAACATTCACTCGTTTAAACTGCGCAGAAGAAATAGAACACCCAATACAAGTAAAAGAAATGGAGAAAAACATTTTTGAAAATGCGGATAACGAATTACAATGGGTCCCTGAATATTGCCTAGAACAAACATCAGATTTCAATATTCATGAATCAATGTTTGACCCTAAAACTATATTGCAGTGTTTAGATAACGATAACAACGACGCAATAATCGCTCCACCTCCGGAATTCTGTGATGAAGTAGATGACAACTGTATCAAAGAAATATCTACGATCACTTTAGACAATGAAAGCAACTTTGATATATTTCCAAATGAAGGAAATTTAGAACTTTTACCATGTAAGGAAATAGAATCTCGGGTGGTATTTCCCAAAATGAACTATAATAGCTGCGCAGATATGAATTTAATACACATTAGTTCTACTATCAACCGAAATCAATCAACAACAAATGAAAGATTACATATCCCTACATTTTCAAGACGTAACAAATTAAATAAGTTTAAATTTTCTCAAAAAAATAAAATGAAAAAATGAATGTAATTTAAATATTTGTTTCTGTTAAACTGTTTTATAACTACATTATTTAAAGGTTCAAAGTAAATAAAACAATAAATAAGCAACACCAAATTTTATTGAAGTTAGAGCTGAAATAATGCATAGCAAAATTAATGTTTGTTATAATAATAATATACGGAATTGCATTCTAGATAGGCAAATGGTGATATTGTATAATGAAAATATTCTAGTTATCACTATGATTAATCCGAAGATTAATTACAAGAAGTAAAACCAAGACTCACTAAACATAAGAAATAATAAGTTAACTTGATTGTCCCGACGGTCGGACAAAATTTCATTTAGTTGGTCTTGGTTGAACAGAACTCCAATCCTTTACTCGAGTAGTCTTTTCTAACTTGAACAGTGCGATGTCTTACAAGGGCAGGTTGAACCCACACCATTCAATTTAAAAGAAACTTGGTGCGTGCAGGATCCTCGTCATTGCCTGGCATGCGTATGCAAGCACCGACGACGACACTGTACAGGTAGAAATTGTTACAACCTCTATACTTTGCATTAAAATAATGCCCATTTTCACAGGCAAGGGATCCTAACTTCGCAACCTCTAATTCCAGTGATTTATTCACACAAACACATAGTTCTCAGCCTCCCTGCAAAGTTTTCCATCATGCGTTAAAAGAAAACCTAGACAATCACTGGTACAATGTTAAATGAAAACCATCTATAATCCTGCCTCACACGCGTCGCAATAGTAATCTTCAAGTTCCAACCCTTGCACTTTGTAAAAAGTTCAAGTGAGTTGTCGCGATATCGGAGCTTGTTACAAAGCAAAGGTCGGCCAGTTCGTCAACAAGACATTTCTAGCTGAGAATATTTTTTCCGTTTAATGCTCAGCATGTTAGATAATGGCGTAGCACACAACACAAACTAAATTTGTGTAAACATGTGGGTGCCTGTTTCAAAAAAAAATACAAAATATATTGTTTACATACTTACATAATATTATACATTAAAAGCTAAGACTGACTTTAGGTTACAATTTTATTTAAGATATAATGCAAAAATCATGCCTAGGTAATGCTGAATATTAAACTGGAAATATATAGTTCACACTTTTTTTTTATTTTTTATTATTTATATTATACTTTTTTTGTATTTTTTATTTTTTTTTAATATTTAGTAATTTCCACGCTGGGAAAATTACACTAATTCTATGCAAAGTATAGCTTGTATTTTGTTACATGACCACTCCATACTTTGTTTCTTTTAAGTTTACGGGCTATGCCATTTACCCTCGCATATTGGCAGTAGTAGTACAAGTGAGAAATCACTTGCTAATGTACTTACTGAGGGCAAAGGTGTACATAACAATAACAATTTAAGACATAGCTAGTTTGAAAAAAAACTATATTAATAGACTGTCTTCTGAAACTCTGTTAATGGACACATTAATTTAAATTCTTCAAGGATTATAGGAAATACATAAATACATATACAAAGTCATTGTTAATGAGTAAACAAAGCAACCAAAAGGTTAAAGATGCCAAAATCAATGTTCTAAAATTTTAATATACTAGGTTATATATACTACATAATCGTTATATTATCTAATTGTATAAAATGTTTATGGGGCAAAATTTTTGAACTGGTTCAGCAAAAGATAAAATCTGTTAATCATCAAAAAGACATAAAAGGGAAAACAATCACAAGTAAGATACTGCAAATATGCCAGTTATAAAGCATAGCCCGAAGTGCTGTTGCACACAGGCATTATGCCATTACTCAAATGGGAAGTGGTATAAAGTTAAGTATAGGCTCAAAACCTAGCGACATCAATCACAGGCTCACAAATGTACTATGTGCTCCTACAAAATGACCGATAAAAGTAATTTGCTTTAATAATGAAGCTAAATATTTTAGCTGTTAAATTTGCACATTACAGCACACTTGGCGTGTTGTGTTGATGTCGCAAGATATTGAGACATTCACTTCTTGGTCATGATTTTCAGGTATTCCAGTGCATTTTGGGCAGCAGAAGCCTGGGCGTCTTTACTGGTCAGACCAGATCCATGGCAGACAGCGACTGGCAATGTGGAAAGCTGGACGAGACACTGGCAGAGACCAGTCATAGACTTCTCCTCAATGTCCACATATGTCACCTCAAATGATTGCTCAGAAGCAATTTCTTGCAAAAATTGCACAAAATTGAAGTCCTTGTTGTTCAATGGCGTCACCTGTAAAAAAAGTGATTTCCAAATATTAACTCAAATCATACCAGATAAAATCTCAACTATTACTAATACTGCCATCAATAGCATGCAAATACGTATAAAAACGAGCAAAAAACATGTCGGTTATCAATTCACGAAACACACATGCGTAATAATTAAAACATGTCGTACCTGCAACTTGGCCAGGTTGGGGCCGACAGACTGTTTGAGGTGTTTGTGAAACTGCGACACCTTGTGGCTGTGACTTGTAGTAAGAGTGGAGATTTTACTATCTTTCAAGTCGGCATAACGGGCCGCAACGCCGCCCTAGAAAACAACACGGATTATAAATATCGAGTTATATTTTTGAGCCTTCTGTCCATTCACGCCTGTATAAGCCGACCGAAAGATAGTAAAACACCTGGCCAAGTGCTAGCAATATCCTTTCAGGGGAATGATACAAAAGAACCACCTAAACAGCTATGTGCGTTATTATTTGAAAATGTAAATATTAGTTAGTAACATACACAATTACACTGTTTTTTTAATGAAAACTAACATTCACTTGGAACATTTAGGATTGAAATAATTATAAAATCTGGTTTTATCATTTACTTTCTGAACTATAAGTCAAAAATCTGTATAGGATAATGTTAAAAATTGCTGAATTTGTGGAAAATTAATGATACTAGTATGTAAGGATCAGAAAATAGGAATTTAATAAAATTGAAAGTAGCATTACCTCTTCTTCAGGCTGGAAAGATTCTGGGGGATTATCCTGCAGAGCCTGCCACATCTTGTAGGCAGCTTGACGTTTAGCCAGCTTCTTGGACTTGCCTGTACCTACTTCACGGCGTTTCAGCAGAGTGCAAACAATGGTGAACTGACGCTCATGGGGCAATCCTAATAAATAATAGCATAAAAGGTTCTTTTTAATATTACTTGTTTAAATAAAAACAATACAGTTAATATATACAACTAGGTGTTGCTCACGGCTTCACCCATATGAAAGGCCGTTCCAGCAACATTCCCTACAACATTGTATGAAGCTAGCACACAGTAGGTAAATCCAAAAAAATAAAATTCAGTAATTTCTCATGGGAGCAAATTACCAGGATAAAACGTACCCTATATATGTATTAATCTAGGACATTATCAATCTATGCTTACATCTGAATCAATTCAATAACTTCTGCATTAACTTCTAACAAACAACCAAACATTTCTACAAACTTTAACATTTATAATATTAGTAAGATATTATTATGTTGTTCTAGGTAATCTACATAGTATGGCACAACAGCAACTTCTAGAGTTTACCACTCCCTACAAGCTCAAGTGATATTCTACTTTAACTTTATATCAAAATGAACTGTTCACATTATGTACTTACGCCTGTTAATATTATCATCATTCTCGGCATGGTACGATGGTGGAGGCCAGAATCGCGACATGCACAACTCTTGTAGCCAGCCCACGGGATTACCCATCAACTTGTCTTCAAAAGACGACACAACTGTGCCACTGGAACAGATAAAAAAAAAAATATTCCCAATACAGGAAAAAGCTCTTTAATATATAGAATTACTAAAAAAAAATAATACTCAATAGGTATATTAAAAACATACTTGCTCATAAGTCCAACTCCTTCTGAGCTACAGACAAAAAAATTACATTGGAAATATAAACATCACAGCAGGGTTTTTTTGAAGTTGTATCTTGATGAAATCCAATACATTCTTATAGTATAGTACACTTACGGTTCTGGCAAATTTCCATTGGTGGATTGGTCAGCAGGAGCCGCTCCAGTCAACTTATCTAAAAGAGCTTTAGCAGCAGAGTGCTTTGCCTCCTTCTTGGAGCGGCCAGTCCCCATAGCTAAAATAATATTTAAAGTGATTAATAGTAGTATATCTCAATAGCGAACTTTTAGTATGCATTGTAAATGTTTGCTTAGACACTTACCAGCTAAATCGGCAACAGTTACTCGGTAACGGAAGGTGGGTTCATGGATCATTCCTTCGATTTGTACAAGCTCGTACTTGGGTACTGTTCCACGCCTGGCCAAAAGCTCTTGAAGTACCGAAACAGGAGTCTTCATTGGGAGAGATTCCATTTCCTAGAAATCAAAAAAAAAAAACAAACTTAACTTTTTTATACAAAATGACATTGCACATTATTTTATTATTTTAAGCATAGCAGGACTGTGTTTACCTATTAGTCGTTTTTGGCCTCTATAAGGTCTATTTTATACTCTCTTCCAGCAAAACAAAACTGTTTGTATATACCTACATCTAAAAATTAGCAACCATGTGCCAGGCATGGACCTATACGCCACATTGGGGTCGATGCACTTCAGTTGTGTATAAACATTTTCAATAGAGTATAGATTATAATTGACCTTTTGACCTCTTGCTTTTTTTTTTATTGCTTTCAATGACGAGACGAGCTTGCCATTTGCCTGGTGGTAAGCAATACGACCGCCCATAAACAGTAGAAACACCATCTGTTACCTTTAATTACAAAGTATTGTATGATATTCCACTGTGCCCGCCATCCTGAGACATGATATGTCAAGTCTTATTATGTCCAGTAGTTATACTGGCTACAATATTCTTCACACCGAACCACAACAGTCTACACACTGCTATTTGACAGCAGGAATAGGCATTGCAGTGGTACCTATCAAAATGGACTCTCGCATATGAAACCTGTCACTAGTAAATTTGCTTTTATATCTGTTCATTTGTATCAAAGTTTTGTCATAAATCTGCCTCCTTTCTCTAAATATTTTATTAACCATAGTTAATTTTTTATTATATGATCTAGGTATCTAAATTTATGAATTCTAAAAATGCATTAAACTTTATGAAATTAGCTTCAATCATGTGAAATTAATACTTTAATCACAGTTTATTACTAAATATAATAAATTAGAATTGGTAATTATTTACCCTCTTAGCAGCTTCATCCAATGGCAAACGCTCCAAGTTATTTGTAGGTTTGGGTCGGTTTTGATAGCGTCTGCGAGGCCCATGCTGTGCATGTTCTCCATCAGGCCCTCCGCCATGCACTGGCATGCCAAGCACCACTCCAGGTGGCATGCCAGGCCCCACTCCATGGTGAGTGTGAACTACATTTCCGTCCATCTGTTTAATAATAGTCAAAATAATTTTGTAATACTTATTTATAATGCAAAATCTTCTCTTATCATTTTTCTACATAAAATGGAAAAATGTCACTTTAAGCTGGTTTGGGTAGAGAACTAAGGAAACACAGAATTAAAATTATAAGGATTTTTTGGATATAATACTAAAGTTATGGTATGAATTACAATGACAATTTAATTAATGAATCAAAACATTTTCTATGATTCTTAAATATACACAATATTCAATTTGTTCACTGTGTATAAAATTTCATAATTTGACTAAAAACTTGGTGACACTACAGCAGATGGCACCTGTGGCTGGGCAGTGTTCCAATAAGGAAAATTGGTATAAAATCACATGCTAGTTCTTAAAATAAAAAGAAACCAGTATTTTTTTTTGCAATACCCACATTCCTAGAATGCTATATACTATGTATTACTATCCACCTCAATACAAATTAAAATTTAGAATTGCCAGCTCCTAGTTTTCTTTAGAATCATACAACTATGTGAATCATAAACATAGGAGCAAAAGACCACTTGTACCTTGTAATTCAATTAAATCATAGGTCCTTAACCTTATTTCAAGCAGAATTTTTAGTGAAGATGCTAAGCCAGTGGAATGTCTGTATTCGCTTATGTTTACATTACTTCTTATGTCTCTTCCAGGTGGTCTATTATTAAAATAGTGTAAAATCCTCTAACTCAAGGGCATTGGAAAAGCCCAAGACGAAATAAAAATTTTCTACTTACATACATTTTGACTCCCTAAGTTGCTGTTCAACTGACTATTCACAAAATAAAAGGAAAGGCGAAGATTTTTAACACAAATTCACCAAACTAGACTTGAATTACTCCAACAATGTTACGAATAAAGCGATCAATATAATTCACGGCGAACATGTGATTAGTGACATGGCGGCCGGTGACTACATCAAGATGGCTACGCGCTAGCCGCATGCCGGTATCAACACCAACACGATTTTCAACAAACAAACATAGTATTGCATATATTTATGCCGCGAACTAAAAAGTGGCAAATATTTCAATAAACCGTCTTTATAAATTATATTTTAAGATTGCAAATGGATTAGAAAAAGACTTACCATTTTTTTTACTTCTTGAAGTTAATCGCAAACTGTAAAAAAAATAAATACAATTGAACTTTTATTAATTTACACACGTAGGAAACAAATAGAAAAGTACTTCTAATGTTTTTAACATACCGCTAAAAAGCGCCCGCAGGCACGAAGAAATAAGAGGAATGAATGAAATGAGTGAATATTGAATGATGTTTAATTTTGACTGTTTTCAATAAAACAAATAAAGACAAAACTATAATACTATTAATCTTAATAATTATTGTACACCGTGTCGTATTGCAGGTGCGTACTTAAATAATATTGCATAGTGTAAAGCTGGTGCCTCATAATAATAATTGCACTCTGTTCTTGTAATGTCTGTCAAATTGTTTAGAACGGCAGATGTTCATAATTAATAATATTATACCGTGATAAGAACGATTAGCAGTTATAGTTATATATTATTATTATTATGTAGGAGAAAGAGGCAGCTTAGAACAAATGATAAGATTCCAAAATAGTTGATCATTTCTAAGTACATTTTTTTAATGGCAACCCTATCATCACTCACTACCTCAGATGTTCTGAGCTCACTACTACAGAATAATGACATAGCCAAAGAGAATTATAATATATATGGAAAATTATAATATATATGGAAAGACATAGCCATTGAAGCCATTACGAAATTAGCACTCTATAATTTCAGCTCGTCGCCATCAAACAAACAAAGAAAGAAAGAATTTATTTATATTTAGTTGGCTATCTCGGAATAATAATTATAACTAAGTATAGAAGCCATGCTACAATAGCAACATGCACATGCATAATATATTGATATTATATTGTTTTATGGCTTTGATAACGTGTCGGAAAGATTTCTTTCCGACACGTTATCAAAGCCATATTTTATGCATTTGAAAGTTACGAGGTTTTTACCAGTTTTCATGTATTTATTTATGCTAGCAATGGACAATGTCACGACTTCAAACGATATTTCGGTTATATTTGGTACTTTTTTTTTATTCTCGTTTATATAAGTTCGTTTAGAAATTTCTTAAAACGGGTGATTAAAATAATACGATACTCTATAATGAAATCATTTTTATTAGTTTGCAATTAAATTTTTCTAAAACACTGTATAATCTACCTACTAAAAATTTAATATAACTTTACGGAGCTTCCTTATTAGCTTATCTAAATAATACATTTTATTTTAATGTAAGAATTGAGTAAGTAACTAACATTGAAGGTACTAGGTAGGTACTTACGTTAAATATAATCTTATAACTGTTTATTATTTTTAATCAGTACGTGCCTAGTTTGGCCAACGAGTTTTGTCACAGAAATATGGCGGCAAATAAAAAAATCTACGCTTCGTAACCCCATGAAGATTAAAGTAATATTTATAGTTAAAAAAATATTATTATTTTAACGATCTTAAATAAAAACATTATTCATTTCAAGTTTAACCGGGGTCATAAGGTATAATTTTTTGAATTTACCGCCATACTTTCTTTGCCACGAGTCGCTGGCCAAACTGTACTAAAAAAAAATTTGCTACCGCTTACTGCCTCCCACTAAATGAGCTATTGTTTAAATTTTAGGGTGTTATCTTTTTCTCATCCAATTGTACTAATACTATGAAGTACATTATTGCTGAAGCGACCACCTGGAATATGAAATAGATCAGTCAATAAATTGTATTTATTAAAAGATTTTTTTTAGTACTTAAGGTAGGTACGTAATGGTTGGGTACATTTGTCGATTCAATGACTTAGTTAATAATTACCACCGTTTATTTTAGTTAATGCCGTTCGTTAAAAATATGCACATTTTTTATTGCAATTCTAATGAATATTTACGATGATGCGAACACAGGGGCTCAATTAGATCTCACAAGGAAGCTTAAATCACATCTATTTTATCTGGCAGAAGTACCTAATTTTATTCTCTTCATAAACCGGGAATTTCTTATAGCCAATAATTCAACATGTACTTAATAACAATATATAAAATTATTATATAGGATAGAAGATAGGAAATAATTATACTATAGACTAGTGGCCAAAATTCTGTCCGTCGAGTGTAATATATTTGTAAGACATATTATACCTAAATTATTTTTTTCTACGCACTGTTAATTCTCTCCCTCTTTTATTTATTTAGCACTTTATATACAAATGTTTCCAGACGGACTTAATGCCAAAGCATTCTTTACTTATTAATTTATATTATATACATTCCAGGGAGTCTAGTTACCCTATGATTGCAGTTCTTTCCTAGTTTAAATTATGATGAACAAGTCCTATAGAATTCAGCAGTCGGTACTATGAGATCGTATAGTGAAACCAATCCTTTTGCTTCACACTATACTCGACGGTACTGTTCTGTGGTTCAACTTTCTACGCATTTACATGCTAAGAGTTTTAAAGGTTTAAAAAATGTAGTGCAATACCGAATAGAGTAATTTGCCTAAACTTCTCTCTTATAACTGGCAAGTAGTGCTGACGTAGGCGATTCTGCCAATGTCGAATGTGCGAAGAGTACTTGTGTGTATTGGTACTCTAGAGTTTAAAACAAAAAGCATAGCGTTTAAAATAGACTTGAGTTCTTTAGTTTACTCTACACTGTGTGTTGACAATAAACTAAATGTATTAGTTGCCTAAACTTGATTTTTATTTTCTCCCGGCACAATGATAGAAACTAATGATAAACGTGTAATGTTGGTAGTTACTCTACATATTACAACGCGGATTAACACGACGATAAACCTTGCGTACTTAAAACTCTTGTTTGATTATATTTTTAAAACATACATGAATGGTATTACACCTATTATGTATGTGTTGGGAATAAAAATAGCAAACTATATTTAATGTTTTAGTCAATATTAGACCTTTTTTGACCTTGTTACATAGATAAAATAGTAGCTATAACTCGTGGAAGGAAGTTTGCCAAGAAGTAGAAGATATTAGTAGAGTAAACAGTGATGAAAATGCTGGAATGAAAATTAGGTAACTAAGTACTTTACTTGTCTTACCTTAAATACTAAAGTTGAATCTATAGAAAATAATCCATAAACCGTCAGATCGCCACCATAATAATTCATGAGTGTTGAAAAATGTTGAATCTAAAAGCAGCATTTAGTTTGTTTTCGGTAATTATTCGCTATGTTATTGACTAAAGCTACCTGCACGGAGATATACAAGATATTTCATAAAAGTATTTGAAATACAAGCTACAAGATATTTACAAATAAAGCATTTGAGATATTAGATAAAAGATAATTTTGGAAAATGTATTTAAAATACTAAATAAAAAATATGAAGGTATTTTCCAAATACCTTCTAAAAAAAACATAATAGTAGGTCTTATTATCATCCCCCAATATATATTGTATTGCCCCCCCCCCCGTCCGTCACTTGATCATAGCCCTTAAGGTGGTAGCTCAAGGTCCATTTTCATACATTTTGTTTCGGCTTTAATCTGGGTAACTAAACAAGTATTGGCAAGTAAAGAATTTAAATTCACGTCTAGTTAGTGATTAGTTCTCGCAGTTGAAAGAAAAACGTAAAAATAATTAATAATCATGGATATTTCGGCCTTTAAAATTGCCATTGCCAATACTTGTTTAGTTACCCAGATTAAAGCCGAAACAAAATGTATGAAAATGGACCTTGAGGTATCGCCTTAATAAATTAAAATCTTAAGGATACGTTCAGATTTGTTGTTATGACGAGATGCCTTATTGTAAAAATGCATACCTACGTAAATTTGTACTTAAAAATATTTCAGCAAATTTTGTATTTATAAGATTAGATATCAAAGGATTTGTATCTTAATACAAGTAATTTTAAATACAAGTATTTCAAATACTTGTATTTAAAATAAATCACATCTCTGTAGGTGCCTGCAATGTAATGTTCTTACCTCGGCCAACAATTTCATATCATGCTTCTGTGTAGGAATATTATACAGTGCTTGTCCCAGCTTTAAGATCTGTACAGATATAAGTATATGTAACATAACTACGAGAAGTATCACAATTATTTTATTCAGTCAGAAATGGAAAATGTACCTTATCTTTCAAATGATTTCCACAGTTGGACAAGATGTATATTTTCATAATTTGATATAAGCACCAAATTGAGCAATTGACGGTTTCATGCAAAGAAAAGGTGTTTTGAACCAAGCCGTGGTATACTCTATGCATCTCACTCACAATGCCGTGGAAACTTTGCACTGTGGTAACAAGTATCGAAGCTTGAAAAATCTTAATTATTCCTTGTTTAACTTCGTATACTTCAATATAAGTTGCTTCTAATTGTTTTAAAGTCAACGATGCTTTACAATCTACATTCATATAACAATGCGAGACGGGTTGTTTTTTGGTTAGCGCCTTGACGTGGTCAGTTATACTAGATATAATTGCACCCAACATGCACACTAATACGTAGTAAAAACCTATGCTTAGGAATTGTAGTGTTTGAGGCAAATCAAGAGAAAAATGGCATAAGGTAATTTTCCAAGGGGTGTCTGCCCGTGTGCCGTTTATCATGATTTCTATTATGTACAGGCATGTTATAGATATCATGACGGTCCTGACTTTAGGTTGTATAGCATTAAGTATTTTATAACTCCCGCTATGTTGACCATCTGTCCACTTCGCAAATTTATTTAAGATATTTACAAATTTCGAACGATTCAAAAATGTGCAAACGTATGCTACGATGCAAAATAAAATCAACGTAAACATCTCAAATATGTAATTTATCTGTGTCATAAACACATCCATCATTGGGTTGCTTTCATGTGTTATATAAATATGCTGGAGATGCATGAATGCAGATGAGCATAATACTAAACAAAACGAAACAGCGCACAACAAGTTTAAATAAACAGATTTGTTGATAATAACAAAACTTTGATTCCGAAACTTCAAGTTGTATGGAAACAGTCCAACTATAGACAACAGGATGCAGAGTGGCTTCAATGTATCGTTTAAATTGATTTTATTCTCTTGTTTTGGCGCAAATATTAAAGAATTTCTAAATCGCGATAGCATTTTGGTTGGTGAAGCGCAACTTTAAAAGTTTAACTCGGATTGAACTGGAGCCGCATTAGAGTATTAGCCAGTATCTATTAAAGATAATATCGCTCCGTTATTATTTATTCATGAAGGGCCATGTTTTAATGCACTATCGAATAATTATACCTATATCAATACTATGGCATTTCTTGAGTGATTAGAACAACACAAGGGTAGTTATAACATGTAGTACTATGACAACATATCTACTTTATAATATAGAGATAAAGTTTGTAAGTTTGACGGGTTAAGTGAAAATAATCTCGAACTACGGAATAGAATGTAAAAATTCTTTAGGAAGGTTTTGGTATCATGATTATAGATTTCAGCAGCTATCACTGATTCTGCAGCTTTGATACAAATAACAAATATTTAACAAGTCAGCGGTTGTTTCATTTGGACTACCCAAGCAAAGGTTTAAAAGCACAGTAGTTCAAAAATACACATTCGATTTTTCAAAATTAGGTCTACATTCTGTAAATTTTCGCCTTACATGTCTAAGAATTCTACACATACGTCATACAATAAGGATTTCGCACATTGTTTGACCTACGGAAGTCTGACCACCCAAATAGACACACACCCACATTCACTAACAATACTATGAGGACAATCAGTAAGCCTGCACGCATTGGCAATTTCATATTTTTCTTTGACTTTGTTGAGCTTTTTATACCTCACAGCCAACTGAAGTAAAATTGTATCTCAATATTAGCCAATCATAGCGCCCCTTTGGTTACGCTCTGTAAAGGCTGTCATGCCATACGCACTGTGAAACAGACTTAGCATACTGCATAGCATTGTTCCGTACTTAGGTAAGTAATGTTTGTGAATACAGGTCTGAAATACAAACCCCAACACTTGTTAGTAATAAAAATGTGGAAAGGTGGTTAGGAAAGATGGGATTTTATAGATTTAGTTAATTTTATTAAATGTCGAGTTAAACTCTATTTATTAGTATCTAATTGGTAACTTAGACCAACATTTACTCTATTTATTAGTATCTAATTGGTAACTTAGACCAACATTTACCAAACTACACGGATGAAAATCTTAAGCTTAACACTTAAAGTCTGTTTTGATCTATGACAACACAAAGAAAACAAAAATTTGGTCATGTCAAAATTGAAATCATGTTGAAATTACAAAAAAATTAAATAAAAATAACAGAAAAATGCAAGTTTGTAGAATAGTAGGCAGTGCACGCCGCGCGAGTCGGCATCTGTTGTGGAACCTGTGCAAAACATACAATGGCAGAAGAGAGGAGACAACTATCAAGCAATACAGCACCTGTCCCTCTGGGATGAAGATAACTATATGCGGAGCAGCAGGATGCACAGGTATTTAACGACTTAAATGTATTATCGAGGAGTTACTCATAGAATTGATTACCTGATAACAGCGTATCTAGAAGTCTTCCACCGCTCACGTATCTAGTAAATAATTAATAATGTTTATGTAAAGTTACAGGATTATTTTAACCCACAAAAACAAACTGCGAGACTTCTGTTCCGAATAAAACTTTACCCGGGCGAATCAGCTAATAAAACTTAGTTGTTTTACAATACCTTTGACGCGAAAAGGAAATCGGTTATGATTCATAGTTATACAAATTGATGTAAGATATACATTTAATCAAATTAATGTTATATTTCATTGAATTAATTTCAGGACAACCATTAGCTTTATTGTTGAAACAGTGTCCATTATTGGATGAGATTGCGTTGTATGACATCTGTTCGACTTGTGGTTACGGAATGGAGCTCAGCCACGTGGACACTAAGTGCAAAGTTTCGTCTTATTCTGGACGGCATATGCTATGCGATGCTCTTCAAGTACGTAACAATGTGCACATATGCATACAATAACAACAGTAATGAACATTGAAATTAAACCATTTTTTGGAATTTATCGCGGTTATTAAATAATTAAAACCGAGATAAAATCCGAAAAATAGTTTATTTTTAATGTCTGACATTCGTGTAAACATAAGAAATCATTAAACAGTAATGAAATCGATTCTGTATTATAATATATTATTCCACTGCTAAGTAGAGTGAATACTCTAAGCGTCATATACGGATTTCACTACAACATTTTTCCTCAAAGTTAAGACAATGGTTAGTAATGAATATAACTTCCAAAAGTATTGGTCACGTTTTCGGAAACCAACCGATGACCGCCAGCTCGATCTACTTACCATCAGGGTCTAGTGATTATACAAACTCGACTATGGATTAGGTGTCGCAGATCCGATGGAGACAATTCTATAAAAATACATGAATCAAATGATAAAACGGGTTATATCTACTTATTTCAGAGTTGTAGGCTTTTTAGATTCCTGCAGTACAAGTTTTGAATGGAAAAATGTATATACATACCTCTAATTCTTTCTTTATGCTTAAATTAAGGACCAGAATTTACCTGAATTAAAAAAATTGAGCAGTTCAAGGGTACCTACTCAATAAAAAGGCATAGTCACGCAAGCAGAGTCGTAAACAACAACTAGTTTTATTTGTGGCGTTGTTTACACAAATAGCTATGTAAAACCGCCATTAAATTTCTATAAACTATTACTAATGTAGCATTAAAGTGGTATGAACTACTTACATGGTAATTATTTTGGGTGGACTTGCTTTAACTATTTTCGTTAATGATTTTAGGGCGCAAAGGTAGTGGTGATTGTGGCAAGACACCAAAGCGATTCTTTCGAATGCAGCGCGCCAATTATAACGGAAATAACATTACAGATTTGTAATACTTGTCCGAATGTGAGTCTTACGATTTATTTATCACCTCTTTATACGAATATTAAAAAGATGTAGTATTCTTGAAACTGATCAGTTTCTAAAAATACTACGTCTTTTTATCCCCACAATGTTTGAGATTTGTGACAATTTCTATGACCAGGCTCCTGCCTGTCATCCAAAATTCCGAGTATTATGGTGTTAAGGAAATCCATAAAAACGGTTACTTGACTCGGAAATCGATATACCAAGACAACAGCCTATCAACAATGGAAGTATATTTAAGATGCGATAATTAATTTAATTTTCCACATTACTCATTCGATTTTCATAATCACTCCTAGGCTTTCACGATAGTAGCAACAGAACCCGTAGAAAGTATGGTGCCGTTAGTCTCGGAGATTCAGAGGCTACGTGGTACGTACAATCCGAGGGCGTTGCTCGGTTGCGTGGAGTTGAACTGCGTGCGAGCTAACACAGCCCTGGCGGATTTCTTGCGGATGCCGCCGGAGTCGGTGCGTGTGCCGGTCATAGGAGGCGCTACCCCGAACACCATGGTGCCCGTGCTGTCCGCCGCTGTGCACCCTTGTGTCATGACTCAGGAACAGGTAAATTAATACATCTGTGCATTTATCTTATAGAGGCATAAGGCGTAAAGTCAATTTCTGAAAGTAACGCAATCATTAGAGGAATTATTTAATTTACAAACTTCATTGGTCATGGACATTCGGCATCGGTTTTGGTTCACGGTTTATGGAGTCTGTGGGATATACTATTTTTGAACGTTTTTACTTCTCTAGCTAAAGACTTCCCTAAAATAATATGAAGATAAAAAGTTTTAAATGAATAGTTTCCCTAAAATTACATGAAAATAAAAAGTTTTAAATGAATAGAGAGTCTCTTGTTCCTATAGTCTTAATTAAAATTTTAGGTTGAATGTGTAACATCAAGCATAATGAGTGGAACAGAGGCAGTGTGTGCAGCCAAGGGCTGTTGTGCTGAAACCGCGTGCCTCGCCGGCGCGTACGCAGTGGCCCGGAATACCATTAACGTGGTGAAAGCGCTGCAGGGGGCGAAGAATGTGGTACAGTGCGCATACGTCGATAGTTTGGGAACTTGCGCTCCTGAATGTCAATTCTTCGCGAGTGAGGTTTGATGGCCATTTTTTATATTTCCATAATGTCGGTAGTTGACTTGATAAGACGACAAACGAAGTTCAAAGTAAACTAGATATAATGTGATTTATGACTACGTACGCATACGTTGTTGCTTGATGCTGAGAAAGAAATACTACACAGAATCTAACAATTATAATTATTGCTGCAGCAATTCATGATTTTTTCCACAACCAAAATCATATTTTGATAATCATCTTTATTCCTAAGTTATTACGCTAATGTAGGTAATTATAATTATTTAAATAAAATGTAAATTGTTTTACAGGTAGTGTTAGGACCATCGGGGGTCGAAAGAAACTTGGGCATACCGGAGTTGACCAAATTCGAAAACTGTCTTCTTTGCAATTGTCTGCCGTACGTTCGTAATGAGATCGCCCGAGCAATATGGCTGGTAAGTTTGTTAACATTATTACATACATTTATCATTAATTAACCTTATCTACCGCTTCCCTTCCTAATTCCTATCCCATTCCTTTAAGGCAGTGAGCGCACCCATCATTATTTTGGTATTGTTTGTGTATAAGTTTTTGTGACCCATTTTCTCGTATGCTAGTCTATCCAAATACACACACTCTCGCATTTTTACTCCAAAGGTAGAGGTAGAGGCACAACTAATTCTTCCACTTTTCGCCGTGGGTGTTCGGGTTCGTTCTAGCCGCATTTCTACTTAGGCATCAGCCCGGAATATAGAATTTGTATTCGATACAGTGATAGGCTCGCCTCGTACAAAACAAAAAAATATATAGGTAAAGATTAATATTATTGCGACTACGTATAGGAGTGTCGGTAATTTTCACTACGAAATAATTTCATCAAAATAGATTCAAGTGGACATTAGCCTGATTATGATTTTACATAAATTATACGCAAAAATGTGTGGAACACACGCTCTAATTACAGATTTAATTAAAGCTGTATCTACATGCCAAATATGTCACGATAGTTACTGGAAAACTGTATAAAGGTTACCTTTATAATACGTGACGTCTACATGGTTTTTGGCACGTGATAGGCTAAATAGATATGACCATTTTGCCTATTTGCCATCAAGCATCCTAGTGCTGCCATTTTTGTTTCGTTTGAAGGATATGCTAGCCAGTGTGGGTCGGTATTGATATGAGTATAAATCGGTCACGGTCGATAGACTATACTTTGGATTTCGTACAATGACATTCACGGTGCAATGCTGGGCACAGATTTATTAGTTTGTCCTAAGTTTGACTGCTTTGGTGGCGATGTTATACTACGGTACGACTGCTGCTAAGGGCTCAGGTTCGATCACCGGGTCAGGCAGAGTGATATTGAGTTTTTCTACTCAGTAACAGCCTGGAGTTTGAAATTTGTACCCAATATGGCGACAGGCTCTGGCTTTTACTGATGGTAGGTCTCTCATATGTCAGAGTCCGCCTTGGAAGGTACCACCGCAATGTCTGTTTTTGCCAAAGTAACAGTGTGTAGTCACTGTTGTGTTCCGGTTTGAAGGACATCTCAAGTCTCAGAATGGCGAGCGCAGTGGTATACCAAACAATACTTTGTAATTCAAGGTGTTGGATGGTGTTTCTATTGTTTATGGGCGGTCGTATCGCTTACCAACAGGCGAACGGCAAGCTCGTCTCGTCATTCAAAGCAATAAAAAAAAGGCTTACCCCCTATCACGTCATGGGACGGAATACGCTCGGTGAAAAATTAGTGCACCTGTTGCGCTTCTGCCTATTCCTTCGAGAATAAAAGGCAAGTGTGTGAGTAAGTTCCGAGTAGTGTTTCATTTTATTGTGGTCAGCTATCACATTACCATAGCTTTATTATAGACTCTAAGTACACATTGATATACCTAGTCTTGCCATAAATATTGTAATAAAGAAAAAAGAAAATTGTTAACTGCAAATAACATTTATTACTTTTACAGTGTGTCAGTTTAATACATAAATATAAAACAATTAAAAATATAAAAAGCTTATTCGAAGTGGTCTCCATTGGCTGCAATACAGTCCTTTAAACGATGAGGCCAGTTATCAATAGAAGCACGCACTCTTTCCATGGGAAAATTCTTCACTGCCAATCGTATAGATTGTTTTAGGGACTCCAAATTATCATGGCGTTTAGAGCAAGCTGTACTCTCTAAAACTGACCACAAATCATAATCCAGCGGATTAAGATCGGGACTAGACGACGGCCAGTCTTCAGCTCTGATGAAGTCCGAAACGTTCGATTCCAACCAAGACTGCGTGGACCGAGCTTTATGACCCGGCGCCGAGTCTTGCTGGAAGGACCATACTTGGTTATTGAACATGGTGATGTTAAGGGGCTTAACTACCTTCTCAAGAATGGTATCTTGATACACTTGTGCCGATGTTTTGATACCTTTTCACAAAAATATGGCTCAGTCACTCCTTCATAGCTAACACCCCACCAAACCATCACTGAAGTCGGATAATGTCCACGTTGCACTCTGTCGACTAATTGGGAAGCTTCCTTAGAGCTTTGAGCATAAATACGGTCATTTTGTTTGTTAAAATGTTGCTCAATTGTAAAAATTTTCTCATCCGTAAACAAAATTTTTCTGTGACCTCCCTTTGCGTACCGCTTCAGTAGTTGTTTCGATTTTACCACCCTATTCTTCTTTAAATTATCAGTTAAGAAATGGCCAGTGCGTCTCTTATAGGCTGCAAGTCCTAAGTCATCTTTTAAAATACGCGACATGGTTCTAGGTGCTATCTTCATTTCCCGAGATAAAATCTTTTGCTTTCGGACAGGATTTCTTCGAATTCTTTCCCTTACTGCTTTGACCACCTTTTTCGTACGAACACTACGTGGACGGCCAGATCTTTTCTGTCACAAACAGAGGAGGTCTCATTGTACCTATTAATAGCCCGGTACACAAACATTTTACTAATACCAAGTGTATGGAGAGTTTTAAAAATTGCATTTGGCTCCATACCTACTTTGTGTAATGCTATCACAGCGATTCGGTTCTCTTTATCACCCCACACCATTTTAATATCGCAAAATATTTTTACAATGTATTGGCGCCAAAATGAGAAAACACAATGAACAATCGTATAAAAATGACAGATTCGAAATTCAAATGTAATATTTTTTTATAATTAAGTGTAACAGTATTTATGGCCAGACTAAGTATACTATCCGGCGCGCGAAATAATCGTCTTGTTATTGAGTAGCGTAAAAATTAAGCAAAAACAATCGTTGAATCGTGCGTTGCTGTTAAGCATACTTCCTTAGAGACACAGTCTTGTAAGTAATTTTGTCTACTCTCTCTGAGCCAAATGTAACAGCGACATTAGGGAGTAAATACGAAACGAAGGGCCTGGTACTTGCAGAGGACACAAAGGAAAAACACATTTTCTCCCTTTATCAATCGGTTAATAAGGACTGAAGGATTTGCCACCAGAGCAACGCCTTATTCAACTCCGCTACTAGCTGTAGGAGTGTAATTATTGTTCCCAGGTGTACTCGATGTGCCAGCAATGCTGTTGTCCGTCGTGCTACGTGCACCCCAGCACGTGCTACACGCCGCCCGTGGTGCCGTGCGTGCCGCCCACCAACTGGACATGTGACTGCCCAGACGACTGCCGCGACGAGTACCTCGCTTCGGTTAGTTGCTTTTTATCTCTAGATTGTTTTTATCGACTTCCCATATAAATCTGAATATCATCACCAGCCTTGTATTATATACTGTCTCACTATTGGGCACGGGCCTCCTCTACTACTGAGACGGATTAGGTCTTAGTCTACCACGCTGGCCTAGTGCGGATTGGTAGACTTCACACACCCTCGAAATTCCTTTTGAGAACTTCGCAGGTATGCAGGTTTCCTCACGATGTTTTCCTTCACCGTTAAAAGAAGCGATAATTCACAAAGAATACACACATAATTTTTCAGAAAAGTCAGAGGTGTATGCCCTTGGGATTTGAACCTGCGGACATTCGTCTCGTCAGTCCGTTTTACAACCAACTAGGCTATCGCCGCTTTTTAATATAGATAAATTATACTCTGTTTTTGTGTCGTGCATTAAAAGTCTTATCAAGATTGGTTCAGCCGTTCTTATCCCATATTATTGGTAATTTACAATTAATTTCGAAAAAACAAAAGAGCTTATAAAAATAACAAACGGTTAACGTTCATTCGTTTGCAGATATGCCGCGAAATGACGTGCAGATGTGGTACCACCGAGCTGTGTTGGAGGCCGAGGGAGACGGACTACGACGCCGCTCGAGCTTCGAACCTGACGCACCAGATGCCGCTGAAGAGTCCGGCGTGCTCGCAGTGTCGAGTGCCGCGGAGTGTACGCATCGAACAACAACTCAGAGATAGGGCCAAAGATCCTTGCTATACCTCATAACCATCTGATAAGTTTGAGACCTCTGCGGTAGACTCTCTAGCGTAGAGGTCTCAAACTTATCAGATGCGTTGAAGAAGTCTCTTCCACCACCAATGAGTCCATTGGTTCTCAATGTCGAGGTCCATTTGTGTGGATCTAACAATATTTTAAAACATAGAACCCAAGAACATAAGTCATTTAACAGCCTAAAAGTAAACATATTTATGAAGTTGACGCATATGTATAAAAATAAACTCACCTGCAAAATTTTAACTGAAAATCTATTTAATATCTTAATGGTAGAATTTTGATTGTAATTGCTTTGTAGATTTCCAAATAAGCTATATATTAATAAATCTTAGTGAACAGTGCGGATAAATTTAATGTAAAATAATACTGCAAACTATGTAAGAAATAAGAAAAAAACCGTACTATTTATTAAAAACTATATTAAATAAATTTGTATTTATTTTACGTTAAATTTTTAAATACGCGCGACACATACCTCCATAATAATAAATCACAAAGTCAAAAACCCAAATACCTAAACAGTAATTAAATATTCAATGTATTACGTATTTTATCTCGTATGTCGTGAAATCTTCCACGAAGAGCGCCAAAAAAGGTCGCATTTGGTGCATCGCCAATCTGAAAAAAAGAATCGGAAAACCACTAATAACCTTATATGATATTTAAAGTATGTAGATATAAAAATTGCACAGTTTTTTTTATTTACGCGTAATAAAATTCATGTGGTGCCGGGAACAAGTTCCTAATTGAGTCCTTTATGTGAGAGACTAGTTAATAACAACAGTAATAAAAATATTACTAATTATACACACTCGTTACACCCAACTTTTAATAATATCAGCCCTATTTTATATATTGTCTTCGGAAAACGACTTTCTCTACTATGGTTGCTAACGAAACTCTGGAATATATAAAATATTACAGTGTTACCTTTAAATCAAGTTTATTTCTGCCATGTTCATTATTATTTCGAGAAATAGATCTGTTCACGATGCTTTTCTGAAACCAAAACATTTCAATTTGTTTCCAAAACATATTATACTACCAACAAATACCGACAATTGCCAAAATAAGCATCAATAGCAGTTACATTGTAAAAGAAACTAAACTTCATACAGCCTGCTGACATTTCTGTCATTCGAGGAATTTCGATTTTAAAAATTGTAAATAATTTGTAATAGAAAGACTTCGTTCTGTGCCTACCTTAGACACGGTGATGTTAATCACTGAAGGCATTGTATTCAAATCTTCATGAATACCCTTACGCGATTTCTGAAATTCATTTCAATGTATTATCAATATAGTAATTTAGGTCTCGATAATTTGGATGGTTTATCGCAAGTAAAGAGTATCGGAAATACTTCATTTAACATAAGGTTGTAAAGAAGTTGAGTAATAAAATTAAAATATACGGACTGCAGTCACGTTTAGAATTAATCTTGGTCTCATAAAGGGAACCGGTATAATTAAATGCAACCTTCGGAATGCAGATGGTAATTCCTGAGGGACCACCAAAAGATGGTGTTGATTGGAAATAAGGTCCTATCGACGCTTTACGCTCCACAGCCCAAGCGTAGCTTCGCACATCAATCTCCTAAAAATACCAAAGTATTAATACCCCGAAAATGAAATAACTTTTACTTAATCATTAAAATGACTTTCTACCTGTAAATTAACGGTCTTTAGATAATCCTTATCTTCCCAAGTTATTTCTTTTTTCTTAGTACGTGTATTTTCGATGGCATCCTAAAACAAATAAATGCTGTACCGTTCCTCAAATTGAACATAATAGAAGCTAAGGAAAAATTTTTACTCACTAATCTTAGCTGACCAATATTGCATATACTTAAGTTTGTGAAAATGTTTAAATATTTAGATGTTAAAAGTAAATACAGAAAAACTGTATTTACTTCTTCTTTGTATACCTTATACTTAGTCTGGCCATAAATACTGTTACACTTAATTATAAAAAAATATTACATTTGAATTTCGAATCTGTCATTTTTATACGATTGTTCATTGTGTTTTCTCATTTTGGCGCCAATACATTGTAAAATATTTTGCGATATTAAAATGGTGTGGGGTGATAAAGAGAACCGAATCGCTGTGATAGCATTACACAAAGTAGGTATGGAGCCAAATGCAATTTTTAAAACTCTCCATACACTTGGTATTAGTAAAATGTTTGTGTACCGGGCTATTAATAGGTACAATGAGACCTCCTCTGTTTGTGACAGAAAAGATCTGGCCGTCCACGTAGTGTTCGTACGAAAAAGGTGGTCAAAGCAGTAAGGGAAAGAATTCGAAGAAATCCTGTCCGAAAGCAAAAGATTTTATCTCGGGAAATGAAGATAGCACCTAGAACCATGTCGCGTATTTTAAAAGATGACTTAGGACTTGCAGCCTATAAGAGACGCACTGGCCATTTCTTAACTGATAATTTAAAGAAGAATAGGGTGGTAAAATCGAAACAACTACTGAAGCGGTACGCAAAGGGAGGTCACAGAAAAATTTTGTTTACGGATGAGAAAATTTTTACAATTGAGCAACATTTTAACAAACAAAATGACCGTATTTATGCTCAAAGCTCTAAGGAAGCTTCCCAATTAGTCGACAGAGTGCAACGTGGACATTATCCGACTTCAGTGATGGTTTGGTGGGGTGTTAGCTATGAAGGAGTGACTGAGCCATATTTTTGTGAAAAAGGTATCAAAACATCGGCACAAGTGTATCAAGATACCATTCTTGAGAAGGTAGTTAAGCCCCTTAACATCACCATGTTCAATAACCAAGTATGGTCCTTCCAGCAAGACTCGGCGCCGGGTCATAAAGCTCGGTCCACGCAGTCTTGGTTGGAATCGAACGTTTCGGACTTCATCAGAGCTGAAGACTGGCCGTCGTCTAGTCCCGATCTTAATCCGCTGGATTATGATTTGTGGTCAGTTTTAGAGAGTACAGCTTGCTCTAAACGCCATGATAATTTGGAGTCCCTAAAACAATCTATACGATTGGCAGTGAAGAATTTTCCCATGGAAAGAGTGCGTGCTTCTATTGATAACTGGCCTCATCGTTTAAAAGGACTGTATTGCAGCCAATGGAGACCACTTCGAATAAGCTTTTTATATTTTTAATTGTTTTATATTTATGTATTAAACTGACACACTGTAAAAGTAATAAATGTTATTTGCAGTTAACAATTTTCTTTTTTCTTTATTACAATATTTATGGCAAGACTAGGTATATAAATAAATAAACAGCTGAACGGATTAAGATGAAATTTAGCATACGGATAAATCATATCTTGAATTAACAAATAGGCTACTTGTTAACATGGTAATATGCTCCCATGATAATGGAATTTACAACGTGTTAATTTTTGTAGGATGGCGCTGGCGTTCTTCTTGTAGCGCAGTGAATTGCTACAGTGATTTAAAGAATTTTTGTAGGAAGAATACATTTATCAACACCAACTAAAAGATCATCTAAACACCACCTATCTACTTGTACCTATCATATATATCTAATTATAAGTATTTATAATTATTCTATAGATCTAACATTTTAATATCGACATACATAATAAAACACTAATCAGCCATCTAAACTCACGTTGGTAATTGTGACATCGGTCCCTTCTAGTGGAACTTCCGTTCTTCCTAGAATATTTATATTCTTTGATGTAACTTCCTTCGCTTCCTGTAGGGGACTATTTTCATTCTGTTTTACATCTTCCTTCGCTTCTTTCATCAAACGATTTTCATCCTGTGATGCATCTTGTTCCTGTTCTTGCATCGAATTATTTTCATTCCTTGATAAATCTTTATCTAAATCTTCCTGAACCATAATTTCCTTATTGTCTTTTGTTTCTTCTTTCAGTTCTTGCAGAGGCATATTTTTCTCAACAGCAGTGATTTCAACAGTTTTGTTTTCGACATCGGTTTCGTTTCTCTCATGCTAATAAAATCGTAATTACGTAATTATTTTCAGTGTAATTCTTATGTATGTTTTGTAAATTATGTTCGTTTCATTGTTTTAGATGCCATTCGAAATGTGTTGCTTGGATTTCGTAATTTGTAATTAAACGATTAGAATATGAGGAGATACGTCTAAGTGCAGACTAATACGTCTTGTTTTATAACCCTATCGTATAAAATGACTTTCCAAACTAACAACCATTTCGTAGTTTTCAGAATGGAATAATTGCAGTTAATTCCGTTGAATATTTCGTTTACAGCATTCTTTACGCTCGTATTTAATAGAAGTCTACATTAATTAATACATAAGACCTAACTTGCTAAAATTAATAGACAAAGAAAGAAGGCTGCGTAAGAATGAAATAGGTAATGTTTTATTAGTAATTTTATATACACAGCAAAATGCACACGCAACATTCACATGAAGCAAGTATTCCAATTTCTTTAGCTGGCCATCCCCAACCATCGAAGCCTTCGAATATCATAGTAGTATAATTATTATCGTATAGCAGTCAAGTTCATCTATGCTAAACTTTTAACTTTTATAATATTGTTTCCTCCGCTTATAGCAATCTAATATAGAAGAAGAAACATACATCCATTTTGGTATTAATAAATATTCCTCGCGTACATTTGGAGAAGAATAAAGTAGAGACATTCAGGCCTAACGATTGAAAATGGCCAGCCAGCATGACATAGTGGCGCGCGGACAGGTCGCTGGTGTGTGTTGGCTCGGGGGCGCTGCGTGCGCGGGTCTATATGCCGTGGATGTAGCCGCGGGGCGAGATGTCCTCCTCGGAGGGGGCCTCGTAGGCGGCGCCGCAGCAGAACAACTGGCGCACGGCGCGGGACACGCGCGACGCGCGAGACTCGCTGCGCGGCAGCCCGCCCGCCTCTTCGTCATCACACTACAACAAGCAACAACAATATAATCTCCATTAGGCGCCCTTGTATTTACTTTGTACCAAACGTTTTCAAAAAAATAAACCTTTTACACCGTGCATATTATTATTAAAATAAATATTTTTAGCAATGCGGGCTGTCGCGCTTTCTACTTTATCGCAAAATGTAACCCTAACGTTTCATATTCCTTAGACAGAGAAACTGTCATATATTTTAGATCTGATTGATGTATGTCCCAAAATGTGGCTTTGGTGTGAGTTTTGCGTGCGAGCTGTATATGTTCCACTCTTACCCATTCTGAAGAAGGTTTAGCCGCAACAGAGGTCCGCAATTCCGCGATCTCCTCCTTGATGCTGTCTTCGTCGTCTCTCTTGTCTTCGGCAAATTTATCAGTCGCATCTGACGCCGTCGAGCCCATGGACTCCACTTGCGCTGGTATTGGCTGTGGTGGCGGTGAAAGGCCTGCCCGCTGCAAATATCAATCTACGTATCACACCAGTTTCCAGCATTCAATACAAACTTGAAGATATCAAAATTTTGTAGTACTCAAGTCTTTTTTCGTCATTTTTAGTGCATTTATTTACTGTTGCGTTGTGAGGATAGCTTATGAAAGTCTGATAGGGCAGACCAGACTCCGAGCACCATCATACATATGTCCAGCTAAAATATCTCCCATTATTTCTACCCTTTGGCCTTTTAGATATTATTTGGATTAAATATTTGCCATATATACCTATTTTTATAGGTAAATGCACTTTCGAGTGGCATGTTCCAAGCGTTAGCACCCAGTTGCCGTGATTAAAACAGATTTATGGCGAGCCGATATCAACTAACATGACACCGTAATTTGTATTAACATGAATCGCTGTACCTTGGTTTCAACCTCCAATGGCGCTAGTGTGATCGCCTCGGGCGATGAACCTCGTCTCTTGGTGTGCGAGGACAGTTTCTTGGCAGCATTAGACTTATATTTATCTGAAGACATCGCTGCAATGTAAAAGTTCTTTGTATACCTTTGTCTAGATATATTCCCCGATGTTAATCTCATTACTCTCAAACTATGAACATCCATTGTTAAAATCCATACTATGGTTAAATTTGCTATGATTATAAACTGGATATTGACGTAATAAAAATCAAAGTAATTGCCTAACCACGTTCAGATTCTTTTCTCTCTTTCGTTCCTGAAGTCTCAGTGGCAGCTTTCAGGTCTTCAGCTACGGCTACACAAAAACAAATAAATTCATTCCATCATGACGAAAAAAGACACAGAATTTTGTTATTTACGATAATTTAAACATCTGTAAAATATTTTGACAATGACAAAAGAATAAAACATCATACATGGCACGGCAGGCGCTCGGGAGCGCTTGTGGTGCAGATCGGGCATCGGCTCGTCCTGCAGCTCGGTGGGGCGGTACGGCTGCTTGTGCCGCGCCCCTGACTCCACCATCACCACCGACGGACCACTGGGCGCCGTCCCGCCCGACGTCTTCTCTTGCTCCGACATCCTCACCACTCTTCAAACATCCATACGTCCTATACACCCAAAAACCTCACTAATTTGTCACCAGAATATTGGGCTAACAATTTTTTGAAAAGCACCAAACGGGTGAAACGTCACGCTTAGTAAATTTTGACAGATAACTTTCTTGTTTTTCAGTTTCTTCCATTTTCGAAATCGAGTGGCGTGATAGGTTTGTTTGCGTGAAGGTTGGCAAGGCTGTAATTAATGAATTATGGGCGCAAAACACATATTCACGCGAAATAATTATCTTTATTTTATAGCTCAGCAACTGGTTATGGGTGTGGTCTTTATTGCATATATACGAGCTTTATAATTTATTATATGTATCTTCATATTACCTTGTGAATACATATTTGTATATAATATACTTTCAACTGAAATAGAGACTAACCTGGATATTGAAAACACGAAGGAAATATCGTAATTCGAATCTTAATTAAATTAATATATTTACTTTAAAGAAGAACTATAGTAATATTGGAAAAACTGAAGTTCTACACATAAAGAAGGATAAATATGCGTATGTGCCATAAACCACCAACAGAAGAAAAACATCACGTCATCAGACATGTCAGAATAATGTAATTATTTTTCTTTTTTCTTACCAAATTATTGTTTTGATCACACTTAGTTTTATAGTCCAGACGGGTTACTTTTAATAAATATGCAGGGCAGGAGAAAAATAAGATGTGATGGAAAATAAACAATCACCATCGAAGACGAAATTGATATCCATCCACGAAGAGAAGTTAATACGAAAAGTCGATTACGATTCTATAGTCGGTCCAACGCGCCTGCCCAAAAAGGAACTTCTTCTTGGTAACGCCAAAAAACTTTATTTACTTTAAATATCATATAACGTTATAACTCTATCTATTCTTCAGACCTGGAAATCCTCAAAAAGAATACAACCCATCGTCAATCTTCACAAAGAGTACTCGTTTCTATAAAGCCAAGGGCTCCTGCCATTAAAACGATATACATAGCTGAGAAGTGTCGCTTTAATCCAAAGAAGGTGAGTTAGAGATTTATCCTTTAGTTTACTTTGTAACTTAGTGATACAGTATATTCTATTTGTACAATTTTCCAGTGCTCCGAAAAATCACGTTCAAGACTAGCTATCGGCGACCATTCGTCTTTTACAACTCGTAAGAACATATTTAACCATAAATAATTTAATCTATACCAACCCTCTCAAACATTTGATTAGATTGCAGTGAAAATGAGTCTAACCTTATAACATACTCGAACGAATGTGGAACACAATACGAAGATTCAAAAAGCAAAACTGTAAAAGAAAGTGTGTCGTCAATCATAATTCAGGTAGAAAACACTGCACTTGCATCAAAATGTTCGCAAATTAATCGCCCTTTACGCAATGTAAATGTATTTAACACAAAAAGGCAGTCGGGCGAAAAATGCTATATTTATTCTCAAAGACAAATAAATATGAACCCTTATAAAGTAACCGCAAACAGGAGAACCAGTCCTAATAAAGTAGATATCGCTACATTAATTGTTACGAATACATCGTCTGAAGACATTGTACCATCTACGGCTAAAACATTAACCAGGTTAAACAAAAGAATAGATCATTTGGAGCGAAAAATTCAGAGACAAGAAATGGTGTTCCGTTCAATCGATCCTAATATACCTCTGTCTTCGTCAGATGAGGAAACCAAAGAGAATATCATGAGAAGTACGTCAGCGTCCGGCAGACCCGGTTGTAGCTACATAGAACATTACAGCCACGTTCCAGAAACATCAGCGTTCCAACGTTACGCTCAGCAAGCTCCACCTCTCTCACCCAGTAAAGCCACCACTCTCGAAAAAGAACACAACTCCGAGCAGTATGGGCGTGATTTCACAACCTATGATGGTATTACGGCTCGCGGCCGACGTCAGTGTGCCTCCGTGCCGTGTAAACGTGACGAGGTGCCGAAACTAGCAGCTGAAAGAGTACATAAAATAAGGCACAAACTCAATCCAGTTCGCGATTACCGTTTGATGGACACTGTCCATTATCTGGCTCAAGGCGAATTCGCTCCGCGTGATGATGGCATAAAGCTAACTCCATCTAGGGAAGCAGTTCTCAGTGACATAATATGGGAAGATGTCTGTCGAACTCATTGGCCAAACGCACGACTTGGACGTCGAGGACATCCTGAGAGGTGCAATGATAGAGGCACTACGAGAGGCGAACTTCAGCGATTAATTGATAGTTTACTGCGAGAGCGAGTTGCTCATGTCGAGAGAAGAAGGCGACGTCATTATAGAATTGTAAAGTTGAACCATCGACATGAAAGTTGTAGACCAATGGGCAAGACCGGGGATATCATTGTAGCAAGTCATAAAAATAGACAGACCAGCGATGATGTGGTTGTAAGTGATCAAAATACAGATGCAATGGTAGCGATGAACAGAAGACGCGGTGAAATGAGTCCTCGTAGGACCCCGAGAAGTTTCGATAGATTGATGGCAGCGGATGTACGGCAAAAACATCGTATTCGCCAAGAAGAGTGCCGCCCGGGACCAAGTTGCGCTGTCAGAGCACCAACAACAAGGGAACAAACTTGTTGCTTTCAAACTTCTAACACTACCAAACCAGAAACTAGCGTGGCGTTGATGCAGCAGCCTCAGCAACGTATCCCCAACCAGGATGTAACGAGCGGCAGCAGTTTATCTACCTGTAAACCTCAAGCCAAAAATCCAAGATTAGTTGTCAAAAAAGAAACATCTCGTCGCAAACATAATTCCCGTGAAGAACCGAATCTTGAACATTACATACTCTTGCCAACATTAGTCGTCCGGACGCCTTCCAATATGAAGAGGCAGAAGAAGTTTAATGAACTTTATCATCGTATATTAAACAATGGTGCGTACTGAAATGAAGGCGTTATCGTTACACCTAGAATAGCTAAGTACAGACTGACCAGGAACATAAAAAAAACCTGCTTCAATGGGGACGCTAATTTTGCTTTTTCTTTTTTAAAGTTGATGTCAATACAGTTAATTAATTTCATATTTTACCACAATTTGACGAGGATTTTTATTTTTCTGGTCAGGCTATAAATGCGTAGAAATCTTTTTGGGCAACCATATTTTCTTGTCGTTAACTTACAAAAATAATCATGCTTTTACACGTTGTAGCAAAGTTCTTACAATCAGATATTATTATTATATCAACTAGTATTCACATTATACGTATTTATTTTACATAGTATATCTAAGCACGTACAAGTAATTCTATTAATTTGTTTTTTAAAAAAACATTATCATTAAGATATTCTAACGCTTCTAAAGTTTGGTACTACAGCTGTACATTATATTATTTTAGCTGAAAATTGTCCAGCGTATCCAGTAGCGGTCGACCAAAATAAAAATCTAAACCCAAATAAAAAAGACATTGGATTCAACATTAGCATCACCCTTTCAAACAGTGCCGAAGACCTCAGTAAATGAAGATCATCGTCTCAACTGTAGTTCCTTATATTAAATTCTTATTATGTAGCTTTATTGAATTATAGTAAGCCAGAATTTCATTTGTGTTTTATTTATTTAACTTGTTATTAAGAGCTGGTAAATTGCTTTACATATACCAACGCAATACCCGAGGAAATCTGTTTCGACTCATTCATTTTAATTTTATTACCCTGATGCCTACGGTACGCCCGCATGTGAAAGTTTTTCCTATTATAGAAGTCTCTCTTGATATTTTCTCGAGGTAAAAAGTAACCTATAGTTCGCAGGAGTAATGTAGCTTCTTATTAGTGAAAGAATTTTCAAAATCGGTTCAGAAATTCCAGAGATTAGCTCCTAAAACTTACAAACGAAATCACAAACTTGTCCTCTGTATAATATAGATGTACAAAATGCCAACAAGAAATAACCAATTGGTTGCAATAATACTACACTACATATAGTGTATTCACAACTATGGTAAGACACTTTAGAAAAATATTCCAGACGTGATATTATGATGATATGATTAGAACGTCCATATAAGAAAATGCTTATTTATGTAGACTGTAATTACCATACACATATTAAGATGGTTTCAAATGGAATTCGTGGTTTAAATATTGCGTTTGATTGAGAACTATAAAGTTGGTTCGCGGTACCGCATCGCACATCATTAATAACGGTGTCGAATGCTTTTGTGAGAGCACGTTTTTTAAATTTACTGCTGAATCAGATACACTTGGGTTGAGAAGTTTTAGGAACTGATTGCCGGGAGTTGTATTATTTTAAAAATAACTGATTAGCGACCTAATCGCGTGATGGTAGGCAACTAACTGCCCTTGATTACTAGCAAGACGATTCGCACTTAGAATTACAAAGCATTGCGTAGCATCTTCCTGTACTCAACACCGTGACACGAAAGTTAAATCTAATAATTCCCAGTTATAATGGCTACTGGGTAACCGTAACAATTATTGCATAATGCTGTTTGGAGACAAAAATAGACATTGCGGTAGTATCTTCACGCATACGAGAGATCTATCGCCTAGTAAACTTAATAATGCACTTTAAAAAATCTTGAAATAGAGAGAACAAGAAAGACGCTAATATTTCTACCATATTCATTCAATCATTGTACCACTTAAATCAAAAAATATATAGCTATAAATACAAATATACTAAATATATCATATTGGTAGTAACTTATGTTCGTGCCTGTATTCTATTTTGTTGCATAGATGAATACCATAGACTCATCGTCTCGAAGTTATTACTGTTCCCAGTACATAATACACCTTCCAACCATACATACAATATTAAAGACATTCTACGCGGTGTTTCGGTGTGAAAACAGTTTGTGCAGTGATTTTTATAATTTAATGAGTCATAACAAATAAGAGTTTATAACTATATTGGCTAGTCATTTAAGTAAATTCAATTTGTAATTGCTTTAATAGGTATATGCGTTCATGACATAGCTAGTTCGATAATCGATTTGAATGCAAACCAAGGACTGTCGCTGCCTTGTTTAACGTAACATGCTTTTTATATTTATGTGGATATAATTATTGCTATTCTCCAATAGACATAACTGTCAATAAAACGATAAGAAATATAAAATGTAATTAAAAATATTAATAAAAAGTGGCAAAATTTTAGTAACAGCTCCGGTCAATAGTTAAAACAATAAAAATTTTTGTATACTTGTAAATTGTAGGTAGATATTGTAAGTTTGACCTTTCGGACCTCAGTCCTTCCCGTGAACATGAAGACTACAGTCTTCTAAACATCGGGAGAAAAGAAAAATAACCGCGATAAAATCCGTAAAATAGTTTTATTATGTTTAATATTATTAGAAATAAATATATCGTGTTCTGGTTCATAAACATAAATAATTGAGTTCAAACTTAAGGCGACTAGAGCCGTAAGTAGAACGATGTCAGCTGGACGCGTCCGTAAATATTTGATAAGATAGCTTTCGATCGCACCACACCACCGTAAGATCGATTCGTGCTCAACTTTTATACCCCTAACTAGTTGAATAGGCAACTACGACTATAATATGAACTATTATATTAAACAAAAATTATTGGCTTGGTAGCAGTGTACTTCAGCAGAGACCCGAAAGGTCCCGGGTTTGGTACGCAATTCCCAAAATGGGAATTTAGTTTCCGGAACTGGAATTTATCGCGAAATTATCCGGAATTGGATCATCGCTAATTACTAATGTGCTTTAATATTATACTTCTAGCACGTTGATGAGTGAGATCTTCAGACTCAAATAAGGGCTTTAATTATTCTCCCTCATTAATTATTTAAAACCACTAGAAAACAAACATAATTTGTATTATACTAATTATTCTTTATACTTCAAACAGACAACCATGGGTGTTTGGAATTGGGATAAATATACCAATAAAACTCAAAGACGCTGTTTCACAATATTCAAGTAGATGCTATCCGCTAGTTAAAGTATTTTTCAAGGATTGCAAGCGCCTAAAGCGTTCACCTAAAAGTCGACCCTTGTCATGCTAACGAACATAAAAAAGGTTAAAAAAAAGTTAAAGTATTCAATAAATAATGCGTATTAGTACTCTTGTTTACCGTTATTTACGAGGTTGATTTTTGTTTTGTTTCCCCCTATATTATATTCGACGATTAGTGTTTACTCCGACATCATGAAACAGGCCATGTCGGTTCCGATTGTCGGTGAAGCGTCTGTCATTTTCATAGTATTGTAGTGTTTCTCGGCAACAAGTTGGTAGAGTCTGTGCGGCGCCTTATACCGAACATACCTTTTTTTTAAGCTTTTGTTGAAATAAAATATGTAATGTAAATATTTAAGGAACAGTATAGCGTTCTATCAAAAAAAATAAAATAGAATCGATTGAAAGGTAATAATAAGTGATTTAATATGTATAACTAATAACATATCTATAATATATTAATTTGTTGTAATATGGAGAGCATGAAGAAATGGTTGAGTGAAAGAAATTCTAGGAAAAATGGTCTATACGTCCACTACACACCGCCTAAATGTAAGTATTTTATATTTTAGAAAGATTTTTTTTATTATCTTTTTCCTAATATTATGTTATGGATCTATAATAGATCTGTTATTTTTACTGTTGCCTAGGAAGGGTTAAGTCAAATATTGCCTCAGATAAAGACCATAATTATAGAAATATGTCTGAAAAATAATGAAATTATTCACGAAGTACTAAAACCATTTGAATGAATGTTTTAAGTGATTTTCAGATTAGTCCAGCGGGTGATCCTTTAAAACTTCCTACTGATCAAACGATCAGATCTGACAAAAAGTCATCTGACTATAGATAATTATTATTACTGCGTGCAAAGCCGTGGCGAAACGCTGATATTAATAAAATTCAGGAAAAGAAAAAAAATACTGCAGGGTCAAGGCAGTGGCCGGACTGCGCCATTTCAAACTGACAACTCACTGACATCACCGGAATGACCGGAACTCGGGTGACGGTATCGTGTTTGGTGTCATCGCGTTCATAAAACATGATGAATATTTGTAGCTATTTGTATGTTTATTGTCCGGCAGTAACTGGATTTTTACTCTGAACTTGGACTATATTTATGTCGATCATCGAGGCGTCTATATTATTCATTGACTGTCCTTAAAATGTGAGGACTCTACGGTAGGTTGAACGCCATTAATTGGTGTTTAACATCAAAGAGTCATATGTAAAAATTTGAGTCATCAAGTCAGATTATATTAGGTCTGAAAACTTATACCACCATTACGATACTTTCTACTTTTCTAACACTACTGTGATAATCGAGAAAGCAGTAAGTCAAAGGCGTATAATTTTTTTTTTACTGCTTAGGAATGTACATTGGACAAAATTTCTTCCTAACTAGGTTTCATACATCTACGTAAAATGGATAAACAGTAATAAGAACTACAAGATAATTTAATTAACCATTTAACAGAGCAGAATCGCCTTTCCTAACTTACTGCTATGTCGATTATCATGGCAGAAAATACAACGAGTAACGGTCATGTTACCGTCAGCATGATTGCACTCAAATCTTTACTGCCACGTCCATCCAAAATGTTTACCTACAAAAAGCATGAACGTTCAAAAAAGTGTAACAAGCGAACTGGATGGAGTTATGTAAACGGGCCGATGAAACGAGCTGTCTGCTGGGTGGCGATCGCGTGTCCGCCACACAACACTCCCTAACATCGTCTGTCCGATAACATTTTATAAATATATTTGAATTGCAGTTTTTATAAAGAACAATATAATATTCATATTATATATACCTACTTGATATAGGTAAGGTACTTTCTATACTTTATTGAGTCATCGATGTTTTACAGAACTGGTGTCTATTATTAAAATTCTACAGTCATTTTAAATTACTATTAATGGATTTAAAAATAATTTTGTTGTTCGCATTAAGTTTTAAAAAATACAATCTTAGTCATTGAAATTAAATTATATATAATTATATACGTTTCTTTTTCTGAGAATTTAATTCTAAAATCAATATTACTTTCCATTTACTTAATACCAGACAATTAAACATTACATCATGGACGATATAGAGTTAACCACATTCAAAACTAAAAATACACATAGTAGTTTCTTGCCCGTATATTAGCAGATTGCTACGTCTTCCAGGCACCATTATGATGGAGTTACGGTAAAAATGACTTTAGCGTGATATGTAGTTGAGTCGTAAAACTTCAATGGTTTAAATACCTAAAATAAAAATATTGAAATGAATTTAATCGTTACAATATAATTCGAAAATATTTAAATGAAAATGCAATCATTACCCCCGTATCATAGGACTCTTATAAACTCCGCAAATATAAGCGCACTTCTTATCCCTCTGACTAATATTAAATTATAGGTATACATATTTATAAGAACTAATTCTCACGATACAACGCAGTATAGCGCTTTATAATTCCAAGCTCCTGTATTTCTATTACTATTGTAAGCACTTAAACAGTCTAAACGTTTATTATAATCAGTATTGGCGTAGCTACGGATTTTCTCTAGAACAGCTGCAGGGAGCAAAAACGGCTCTCCAATTTCAACGAAAGACTTGTACCACGATGAACTTTTATGAACACAAATCTTTTCCTAAAGTAGACAAAGATATATCTAGATTGGGCGCCACCTACCTACTTCCCCTTTTTTCTTTTTACCAAGCTACACCCATGATAATTATATGAAATGCTCATGTGAAAATTTAAATGTATTTTCCTAATTCTTACCGCCAGCCCTAAAGTTAACTTCCCGTCATAGATTATAAAGTTTTAAAACAAAACAAAAACAAAACCAGTATTATTTGTTTTTCTAGAATATTTTTTAATGTGGCCAGCGTAGCAATTTCCTGGTTGATTTATGACGTCAATAAAGGACAATTTAACCTATCTATTAGGTTCGTTGTAATGGAGCGCATGTGGACACCTGAATATTTATGTTAGTTCGTCGACCAACCGGGTGTTCACCCTGACGACAAACATTAATACAATGTAACCACATAATTTTTCTTTCTCTTAATGTTAAACGGTAGCTGCAAAGTCCAGCGCGTCGGTGTTATAATTGGCACATTTTTATTATATTTTTTCTTTTATATATATTATTTTTATTTTTTTATACAAAAGTAATCATTATGACTGCCTCGGTGTCGGAGTTATATTACTGTATGACTGCGGTAAGACCTCGCGTCCGGTCTCCGGGTCGATTAGTGATATTGGATATTCCTACTCAGTATCAGTATAGAGTGTATATGTGCGCGTATAAATACTTCATACTTACTAAGTTTTCCTAAAATTATATAAAGATTATAAATAATCGAAAGCTGAAACCCAACTCTACAATAAGACTACCCCGTATAAATGCATTATATGCAACAAAATATATAAGAAATAAAGAAAGCGACTATAAAAATAATTACAAACACATTACCGAGAAATAATAACCGAGTTGTGAAGCGAACAATTAATGCAAGTTCGCGCAACGTAAGGTCATGAGATGTGGCGATAACCGTGGCTGTTAACGTATAAATCTTACTGCGATGTGATTGTTTACACTGGTTGCATAAACAGGGTGTTTTTTACTCCATTGAAATTTCCATTATTCAATACATTTTGTGCTATATCGGAAATGTGGACTAGATAATGTTTTCGATAAAACTGTTCAAAAATAGGTAGAGATGTTATTTAGGTGTAATAATAATAAATAAAGATTACACATAATGTATTTTTTTTACACTGGCTAACCTTTTCAATAAATGATCCCAATCGCTTTTTTCAATCTATCTTAAAAATGGACCAATCAGAACAAAGATTTTTGTCATGCTTACAAATGGTTTATTTTAATTGGTTCATTCTCAGAATCTGTTTGAGGATTGATGTCGAGATCGTTTATTGAAAACGACTGTAAATTATAACATCACATTTTTTGCAAAAACTAATTGCAAATTAAAAAAGGAGTACTTAAGTGTCGCTTGTACTTGAGTACAAATTGATTGAGCTTTTAGTAGATATTTTTTACACCCTGTACATGGCTTATCAGTTATCGTTAAATCTGGTAATGGCGACCGACGATGACTAGTGTACGGCAGTCTCATATCATTCTTTGTCTGAATCAACACTTCAAGTTTACTCGAAAAGAATTAAATTTTCGCTTTCATACAAATACGAAGTGTTAAATGTAAGTTCAGTCACGTTGCTTTAATGCTTGGTACATACAGCTTCATATATATCATAGTATAAGGTGCGTAGTTCTGTAGAAGAAAAAATATCTACAAACAAGAAACTAAGCATTTAATTTATTGAAAATACGTAGGATTTTAAAAAAGATTAGCATATCATAACAAAACGTTCGATAATGTTAAATGCGCTGGCACCATGTAGATGATGTTAAAACCCTTTAATATCTTCGATAAAAAAATAATAAGTATCAAAAACCTATTAAACGTAATTATGCCTATACTATCATAAAAAATTAAATCACAAACGCAGGGAATATCATTGATTATTAATTTTCTGCATTGTATCTCTAGTTACACTAGTAATATTTCCTTTTTTTAGTTAAACTAAACACATTAACTTTTCCTACACGTTCCTAAACTTCATATTTAAATATCCTATGTATTTTAATTCATTCCTAAAGTAGTCGGAGCGATATCCGCAGCACAGCTTCGCACGTGGGCCCGTGGTGGTGAAGACAGCAAGCTGGAACGCGCAGTCCTAGCAGGGCATGGCCGGCGGCTGCTGGCGGAAGCTGAGGCTCTCCAGCTGTCTCCTCACCTGCCGACGCTCATCGCTAAGTGTGATGCTCTGCACTCGGCCGTCGAACGAGGGTCCCTGCTCGAGCTACAGGTACTGCTGGTGAGATTGTCAGCGTTTTAAGTACTGTTGAAAGAAATTAAAGCCAGTGGAAATACTTGTTTTTTATAGTAGTACCACAAAGTGGCTTCACTGCACCTGATGTCAAGTGAAGCGAATGACAAAGAGTATGTCGACTGGCGAGAGATAAAAACATCTCCAGATGGTCGTTGACATAATTTCTTGTTCACGCTCCGCTTTGAATACCCCAAATTGTCGGAAAGAGGGAAGAAGCGTGCCAGCTAATTATTTCACAGCTTAACGGTGCGGCAAAAATATGAATTTCCAAACCTTAATATTTTATTTGTTAGTTAGTGAAAGGCTGGTAGGTTAGCTAGGTTAGGGCTTTTATTGTCCTCACCGGTGAGGATCGCGACGCGTTTCTCCCTTATTGCTTATTTAAAAATATACATATATACATCATTTTATTTTTTCTTCCCTGCCAGCCCGAGCTGGTTTCTTTGTTTACTAAGTATATTTTTCATTTATTTTATTTTCAATATAAATTGTCTTTGTTTATATAAGCTAATTTAATTAAGTAATAATTAAATATTATCATGTACCTTGACTTATCATAAGTGCAACTATATTCGCCTACGTGATGAATAAAGCAATTTTTTTTTTATATTTATTTTTTCAAACTTGGTACATATTATCCCAGGGGAGAGGCATGCACTACATGTTAGGCAAATTTCTCAGTGGTTTGCCTCTGTTCATGAGATTGAGCAGTGGCAGCGCGAGAGCCGTAAAACTCACCGGAAATGATGAGAGCAATTCTTTATCATCATAGGTCTATAATAAATATGCTGAATGTTACTTATGCCTACTCTATCCAATGTTTTCCTATGACTTTAATTACCAGAGAACCCGTAGGATATTTTATATCAAAGAGAACACAATGAGAAACATATAAGATTAGTCCTTAATACAAACTATATTCTTTAGTCAACAAATATGAGAATGGACGAAAACCGTTTTCATAAAAACATTCCATCAAAAGTAATGTAGGATAGAAACTATTTAATATAAAAATGGCGAAAATGTAATCAACTTCTCTCTCGAACTCCGCATTAATATTGTTGATGGTTAATCTGACTGCAGAGATAATTGCAGACTGAATCAAATATGCATTTGCCTGAGATGTAAATTTAAAACAAATCGATAAAATGTGACCTTAAGTTTCTACTTCATCAGGCTATCATTTACAGTGAAGTTTTATTTACGATATTTGTTACTTATTTTGTTTAATTTCATGCAATGCCCTTTGGAATGCTAATACTGTTTTGTGTAAAAAATGCAAGATATTAGATAACCTGACTTAATATTATATGAAATATAAAATAGTAAGAGGTTAATAATCTTATTATGACCTTACAAATGCGATAACCTTGCATGAAAACTCTACTTAAAAGAAACTGGTTATAAAATTGTAAACAAATTTAATTCTGCGATAGTATCATAACAATGTGCTACGAATTTCATAGCACGGCGTAGCTGCACGTAGCGCTCGATAGTGCTACGCAACATTCGTAGGTATAATATGACAGTACGGGAACTACAACTGTGAACTTTTCTACAATATTATGACACTGAATTAAGGTCACACTAGCTGTATAATACTTATTTAAAATGCTTCGACTATGAAAATTAACAAACGTTCTAGTACAGTTAGTAATAATTATATTATTGATAATTTGAATTATCTTGGCGTGGCTAATTACCGGACCTTTTTCGTGGTACACAATAGATTTAAACGTTTCTTTAATCAACACAATGTATATAATATATGCATGTTAATAATTATATGTTTATTTTTTGTATTGTGAATTATTTTTGTCGCACCATGACTCTTCGATATCTTATATATTTTTTTATCTTACATATTTATTCTGAAGTAATATTTAATAGGAGCTGCTGGACCCGGACTACAACCGTCGCAAGTACGTGACGTGTCGTGACGAGGCAGGAGTAGGGCTCCTGCACAAGGCAGTGTACTACGACTTCATGGACATAGCCGAGTACCTCGTCAACAACTACCCGCAAATCGTGCATCAGAGAGACTCAGTAAGTATTAATGGACTTGTAAAACGTTACGTTGCTTTAAAATTTTCAAGAACTAAGCTATCCTATTCACCACTCACGTTCCCCCTTTTCTGAGTTACTTGATACTACAGAAAGCAAAAAGGGCGACCTTGAATTTAGGTTTTTTTTACATTACCGGAATTGAACGATTGTTTATGTCTCCAATCATTATTATCAACTATGTAGAAACATTTTGTAGGATAATATAGCCAGTGAAAATACTAAGGAATATGATAGTAGCAGTATTGTAGCCAGTGTAACTGGATATAATAAAACTGAACATCTCATGTCTCAGGGTAGCGCAGTGGAATACCAAATAAAACTTTGTAATTCAAGATTTTGGATCGTGTTACTATTGTTTATGGGCGGTCGTATCGCTTACCATTAGGCGAACGACAAGCTCTTCCCGTCATTTCAAGCAATAAATAATAACTCTTAAGATCTTATAATGATGAGTGAAATTAGGTGCAATACAGATTTTGTATTTCAGTCTTAGGTGCAGTTACTGTTCCGGTCTTGTCACTATCATTTACAAATCGAATAACATACCAGTGCTGAAGTGTGTTTTCCGAAGGGAAAGCCGACATAACATATAGGTACTACTTATATGCATAAATACAGTTTGCAAATTGTTGCAATGATTATTATATTATTATTATTATAGACTTTACATAAGTTATGATTATCGCGGCGATAGCCTAGTTGGTTGTAGAACTGCCGAGACGAATTGCCGCAGGTTCAAAACCCAAGGGCACACGCCTCTGACTTTTCTAAAATTATGTGTGTATTCTTTGTGAATTATCGCTTGCTTTACCGGTGAAGGAACACATCGTTAGGAAACCTGCAAACCTGAAAAGTTTTCTATAGGAATTTCGAAGGTGTGTGAAGTCTACCAATCCGCGCTAGGCCAGCGTGGTGAACTAAGGCCTAATCCCTCTCAGTAGCAGAGGAGGCCCGTACCCTACAGTGGGAGAGTATATAATACAGGGCTGATATTACACATAAGTAACGAAAGGGAAGCCGACAGGAATCGGGTTGTATGGACCTTCGCCACTGTAACATACTCGTTTCATTGACTAATAAAAGAAAATCAATGCTGCATGATAATCATTTTTCCACGATACCTTCATTAATTTCACCGATATTGACGTAAAGCATTACTCAGCATATTCACGTAAAATGGCTCCAATGTCAAACGGTCACTTAAATACAAATGCAAATTGAAGTTGAGATTTTCCAGCACGCATGTTATGTTCTAAGAGCTCTGTATTTGCATATGTAAATGTTAATATGCAACATTCCGAGTTAAGTTTATTGCATAGTATAATTAAGCTATTATAGACAGCTATGAGCATTATGAATTTTTATTTTCTTGGATATAAATATTACAGTAAACACTTTCATAGAATCATTTATGGTTATTTTAAGATTTTTAAATTAAGTTACGTTGTTCCTCCTTGGCGCTTTCTAGTCGTTTCACCTCTGACTACCCTCTTGAGAATGACAGAGGTGAACTTATGTTATAATTAGGCAATGAACGATAACTTCGAATATTATTAAATTCTCTTATAAAACTTACTAAAACGTGATGTATACTCATTTTTATCATTAAACATCGCACACTATAAATTATAAAACAATAACATTGATTAAATATATTTTATAAAGTTAAATAAGTCCTCCAGAGAATAAATGTCATGGACGCGATTAGACAGTTGTATAATTTAGAGAAATCAATACTGAGGCGGACTTAAATTACATTCACGAAAATGCATAAAAGAGTTGTAATTGGTAATCAATTTAAATATATTCAAGGAAAAATAGTATTTTTGTTACTTTGCTAGAGAGCACTTTTCATGAATCTCTCCTCTTTGAGGTCTTTAATATTCCCCCTCTGAACTTCTTCCAAAGCTATTTTAATCGCCTATGCATAAGGGACACAATAGGAGTTTATTTATAGCAAATAAATAAAATAACAATCAAAACTCAAATAATTGCATACATAAAGATTTTTTGCCTGGTATGGCGATATACTCGCCCCCTATCACATTATGGGACGGAAATGGAACACATGTGGCGAAAAGTGGGTGCTCTAGTTGTTACTCTGCCTACCCCTTCAGTGAAACATGATGCATATGTGTATATAAATGAAATTTTCGATTAAATACGCTTTCAATATTGCAAAAGGAACCAAAAAAGTAAAAATAATGAATCCAGTATAGAACATTGATGATTTCCCTACAAAATACACGTCGTACGAGCCCTGAAGCGCATACAGATTTTATTACAATCCAATCTCCACACCGAGACATTTGGATTGAGATACTTCAATTAACTTCATTTTATCCTATTGAGGAAAACTTTGTTATATGATCTGATAAGATTTAAATTTCTTAAAGTCTAGTATTAAATGTTGTATCTTGATATAATAATATTTATTCGGCATTAGGTAAACCCAATTTGTTTAGGAGTCCAAGGCGGCCGTGGATAATATTCTTGTGTCGCTATCTTGGTCACCATATTATTAAGGTAACATTCAAAACTATAAGAAGACATATGGTATAACCATACTCGTAAAACTGATTGAAATCAGATGAGACTCAAGCTTAAAACATCATCATTTACTATGGTCTGGTACATACATTGTTTTTATAGAAGTGGGAGGTAAACAAGGAACTGAACCATATGATGGCAAGGGCCCACTGCTGCCGATAAACATACCTACCAAGGAGATTATTGATGGGTTGCTGGCTTTCAGAATAGTTTTCAGTGTAGGAATAGGCTTTTTTAAAGGACTTAAAATCGTTAATATTATAAGTAAGACCTAGGAGTGGTAATCATAAAATCGTATATTTCATGTAGATGAGTTTGGATCAGGCGAGAGGCGATGGCATCCGGCATCTATTTGCCACGTCATATTTTTGTCTGAGACCGAAGTGTTTTGCAAGGTCATCCAATTCTACTCGAAGTTAGGACTATAAGTGGTTTCCTTGGTGCGTGCCTGCATCAGGAAGGTCGAACAGCGCTGCACTACGCGGCGGTGTGCCGGGACGCGGCGGGTGCGGCGGCGCTGCTGGAGGGCGCGGGGGCGTCGCGGGGAGCGCGGGACGTGGCTGGCCGCACGCCTGCCGGCTATCGCGGTGCGGCCCGCACTCTGCTCGCGCTGCCCACGGCGTCCACCACCGCAGACATGGCGCGGGACCCCGCCAAAAACACACCAGGTAAGTTATAGGGTAGAAATATTTGAAGTTGGCAAATATTTTATAGTGAAATAAAAACAATACCAGTATTTAAAATTAATTTTATGGAATTAAATTATATAACATGTATCATAAAGTACATAATTTTATATTCCATAAGAGCTTTTCTATAAAATAAAAAAATGTTTAACGGATAAATAACAAATAATCCAAAATAAATCAAAAAGACCAATTTACTTTTTTTCTTAATTACTCCCATTCAAGTATTATAATGTTTTTGGTCTTCCCATTAAAGTGTATAAAAGCGGTGCGTTTTCATTTTTAACCGACTTCATTATATTTTACAATTAGCGTCATTTTGTGACATCTACGTATTCAATCTTGGCGTTTTTAATACTCGCCAACGCGAAATAAGACGATGTTTAACGTACCAAAAGAAAATGAAAAAAAAAGCACTATTTAAATAATAAAATTTAATTACTTCTGATTACTTACAACCTAAAAAAAGCAATAACAAATAGCGCTGATTGTTTAGACGTGACGCTGATAACAACACTCCTAACTTAAAAACTATTTTGGGCGTAAAATGTGTTTTATTATATTCTTAGCTTAATGATGGCTGTAGACCAAAAGCTAAGCTAAGTTCGTTTAAGTTAGCGTACACAGTTGAAAATAATACCGTACATAGCTTACTCTACATAGTTAGCGACCGGCACTGAAGTATGGAAAAATATCTGAGCTATACAAGCTAAGTTAAGTTAAGTTATCATATGTAAACATATTTGTTTTGGTTTTTTAATACTTATGGTGTACAATAAAGTTTTAAATAAAATAAATAATAAGTTACTTTTCAGTCTGCAATCCGCATGAATTTATTTTTATAACAAATTTCATTCATTTCGATATTATAACATCATTTATGAGTCATATAGAAAATAATGATCATTTACATTAAAATTTTAATAACAATCAAAATGTTACACGAGTTTGTACTTTCTAATCAAATCTTCCAGATCTTTATAATTCTTTTCAACTGCAAATTAAATTTCATATTCACGTAACATATTGCTCGAAAAAAATTTTTATCATGAATCATGTAGATACTAAATAAAAAAAAAACTATTTTTTTAATATAACAATAATTACACACAACCTACTCTTTAATCATTTTTAATCAATCTAATATTTAATTCATACTATACAAAGCATATACGGATATAGAACGCCATAATACAGACATAACTGCATGGCGTGTCATGCCAAGAAAAACACTAAATAAACCAACGAGACCTACAATTCTGTTAATAACGACACATTTGCTGTTATCAATCGATTACGTGTTATTATATCCTTTCACGTGGCGTCGGCTTTTGTGCCTGCAGTATACAATTATATTGTTTGTCCACATTACATTTCCATTAATTTGAAATAAGCAGGTACCCAATAGGTAATGGGATTAAATAATAAAAAGGTGATTTCATGTTTCGGTTTTTGTGTTTTTATATGCAACAAATATTGATTATTTTGAACATAATAATGTCGTATTCATTCGTGACCACAATCTATTTAATGGTTGCTAAATTCTAGACAGGTTTTATTTCGACTTGCCCTACACACAAATAAATTTATCAATTAAATAAATTATTCAATTCCCCTAATGCCATAAGCGACGCAACATATTCACAACAAAATGAAAAGTAGGTATATTATATTAATTTATCAAACGTGCACATTGATATATTATCATAGGCCACAAATGCTAAGTTCAGGATTTCCACAATTCACCATCGACATCCAAAATCAAATCCAACCGAAAGAAAATATTAGATAATGTATTATATTTCTTACACCTAATCGTATTAATTAGGTTGTACTAACCATCAAATACGAGTTAACGGAAGTTAGTGGACAGTATTGATCTAAAATCGAAGACTGCACATGTACTATATATAATTGTAAAGCGAAGTTTACACTAGCATGCTCTTTCAGCAACATATTTCGCAATAACTTCTAGATGAGTTTACACTAGCGGAAATATTTCAGTAGTTGTATAAACGTATGATTTGCTGCAAATCCTGAAGCTCAAAAATTTGGAGACGTCAGCTAACTATGGCGGATTATTTAGAGTAAAAATTGCTTGTCGAAGTCGACTTCTGCAAGTTTTTTTTGCTAACATAAACCTCATTCTATATCGAAGCGAGCTGCATTGGGCGCTGAACAAACTACAGATATAACTGGATACATATTGTATAGAGGATGTCGCAGCTACATATAACGGTCCCCGAGTTGCACAGTTGTTTGTTTTCTTTCTATTTTTTATTCGACCCGGTGCATTCATGTCACAGAAGTAGGTCAAATACACAATCACCTTATTACTTATGTGTGGTAAATGTATGAGCGGTCACTGAAGAATTATGTGAAAAATGAATTATATTTTATAAGTTCACCTTTGTTAATCAAAAATTTGGAGCAATAAATTAAAACTGTACGCAGTTAGTAAGTACCTATCATTACTCACGCAAAAATATAAGCGATAATTAGGTAGGTATTTAGATTTTATAAAATGTTATTACACTCACTCACAATACTCTACAAAATAGTCAAACTGTCCATCTTTTTGCTTCTCAATAAAATTCAAACAATCTTACTAAATACATTACCAACCAAATTTTAAAATAAAATTAATTGAAGCGGAAACATGGATTAATAATATTGGTAATTTTATTTGAATACCCAGCAGGTTTACGATTCACGCTAACTACGCACTAAAATGCCCATAAAATCAATCATTCAAACACCAACGTTGTACGATAAAGCTACCGAATTCAATACAACCTTTACATGACGAATCATTTCACCATATTTATCTTCGTCATGGCACTAAGCTAATTATTTTCCAAACGCATTAATCTGATTGCGTGATAAAAATATTTTTAATAATATTTTTTTATGTAAACCAATGCTGTAATATATAATAGGTACTATCCCACTGCTGGGAAGGGGTCTCCTTTACTACCGAGAGGGTCTGGGCCTTATGTACCGTGCTTGCCTACGTTGTTTTAGTAGACTTCACGTAAACTCTATTTTCTTATATTAAAGCGACTGAGAATGCATGTTAATCGTTCTTATATAATAAAAGCTAATATTTATGAAAATATTTTGATGTTTAGATGAAATATGACACAAGGATAACTCAAATCCTATTTTTTTTATCCCGGTAATTTGCTCCCGTAGGAAATAATTTATTTTCTTAATCTGATTTTTAAATTGATGGCGCTGGTCATACTGAGCTGTAATTTGCAATAGAATTCGCAACTCACTCGAGCAATGCCTAGTTATTTTATTTTAGGATGGTCACCCGTGTATACTACAAGCTGCAAGTTATCTATTACTAAAACATTAATTTCATTAGCGTGATAAAGGCTTGGCTCGGTGTTGCGTGGTCATGTATATTTATTTTCACGGAGGCTTTTATACGGTAGACCTACGAGCAGGCGAGATATTTCTAACCCACTCTACTTGATGGTCCGTGCGTTTCAAAGTGTTATTAATTCTAGTCATACCACATGACATTGCTGTTATTTTTGTTATAATTGTATATTTTGTAGTTTGCCGAATGATATTAAAGCGGTATATGGATATGGCATTGGCGTTGTAGTTGTCTATATTTAATTCAATGTCTTTGAGTAAAAACAAAATCGATAAAGGTTTGAAATGTGTTGTAATGATTTTCTTACAAAATATATTTGCTGAATTCTATTTAAAAATAAATTAATATTTATATCTATTCTTCGTAATCAATATTTATTTATAATAAAAACTTAATTAAAACTCCACTGTTATAATTCCATAAAATATAATTATCAATACTTTCGAAAAATTATGTTAATATCCGCAGTTATCTCAATCAAGCAGTTCGCACTAAAAGAATTCCTTAATGATGCTTATCGAGGGATCGGATTTGTTTAGGAGTGTTTCGTAAGTTGCCATTATGCTAATCTCGACTATTTTACCGACTGGTAGGCACGCGAACCTGTTGCTTTGCTATATTAACGACTTACCTTCTTTTAACAATTACATAGGAGTTGGTCTTTCGTCTCTTGTTTTCTTAAATAGCACATAAGGCAGTTGATGTTTTAAAAAATCATATGTATATTAATTCACTTCTTTACTGTGGACTAAGTGCATGTACCTATAACATGTGAAAAGTTTAATGAAGCAACTTTGAAGTACTTTGTAACCACTATCTATAATTCTATGACTATTATAATTGTATTTTATGTCTCTTAACATCTTATGGCAAGAGTGACGACCGAAGTTCAGTGCAATACGAGGATTTATAATTCATAGTTCTGAAAGATTCAGATTGTTAGCGATTTCTTTGGCGAGCAATTTAAACTTGCTGCAATTTCTGAAGCAGCTGTTAGATTCGAAGTGCCTTTAATAGTATGATGGCAACATTTGCGCGTCACCTTAATAGACAAATAAAATCAATATAGTGACAAAATAAAAAATGACCTCGAATCATTATCATTGCCTGGATACGGGGTATAAACAAATACCGTTTGTCTAATGATTGTCCTAGTTCGAGACATGTGGGTTTGAAAAGTAATGCGGCAGGTGTGTGCCGATCGATACTACTCATTAAACATTAAAACCTGTCTGTCTGTGAAATGTCCTTGACACTACAGACGTTAATCATGTGATGACATTTAAAGGCATCAATCTTTCTATAGATCGAACACTTAGTCCACTGCATTTTTATAACTTTTGGTCTACAATACGAGGTGGCTACCGTCATGCTAAGCGCTGCGATTGGCCATATGCAGTAGAAATAGCACCAAAAAGTCCAAACAAAATACTACGGTACTTATTAGCCTGCGCTCTTCACCTTGAAACTAGCTATATAGAATGTCAATATGCCCCGTACTTACACTGGTCACGATAACTTTTAAGTCGGAAGATAATATTGCGCCGCGCTTCTTACCACAAGAAACAGACAATTGCTCTAAGGTTCCTTCCCCAACCGACTTTCATATAACAAAATTAAGTACTACCTCTTGATGTTCACATATACTGAATATTCTAGAATATATCCACTTAATTTAGCTATTACGGCATAGGTATTCATGCCTGATTTATGAGCAGTAGCAGCCAAAGTGTGATTACATTAATCATGCGATGTTGCACCAAATACAGTCTTATTTAAACATAAAAGCGATATAGATAAAATTTATATAAAAGTATTTTGTTTTAATGTTATTTAAGATTTGTTTTTGTTGATGGGAATCATCTATTATAGATCTATTTACTTTTAAAGATACATATTTTAGTATCCATCGGGTAGTTAGCCTCTATAAAAATGCAATACATGTACTTAAATTTTAGGATTAGTATTTTCACCAATATGTTTGAAGCCGCATCTAAACACCTGTTTGGAAGGTTTTATGACAGCAACTACATTAATTAGATGACTAGCAGAAAATATGTAGGCTATGTCTAGAACAGGCATCGATGCCAAAGTTCAAGGTGAAGGGAGATAAAAACATAACGGCAACCTGAAAATAAAGCGTACGAAAAGGTTTCTAAAGGCGTCTAGTAAATAAGATTTCCATAGAATAAGGTAAGACATAAAGAAAGCTCCTCGCAGTTGTAAATTATTCCAGTAATTTTAGTTTAAAATCAAAACGATTTTATAAACATTTCATTGAATTCAAGCTGGAAGTATTTTCTCTCAAATAAAAAAAGAATAAACGTCAAATTGAGAATCTTGTCCTTTTATGAAGTCAGTTTAAAATACAGAGAAATAACATATCTACCTACCTTTCGTATTATCAACTTATGACTTTAGTTCACAGGTTCACGACGCCGCGCCATGCGGGTGTTGTAAGAGATAGGCCGCGGTGAACAAGTACCTATTTATTCAAAATAACAATTATTTCTTTCAAGGGGCATTACATTAGATAAAACACAATTTTTCTGTCTAAATAATATATAGCTTGTTACCAGATATCACCACACTAAATCTATATAACCTGTAATAAGTCATCTATGTAATAAGTATGTATATATTATATAGAATTAGTATATTAGTATTTATGTAGTTATGTAAGTTTTATATAATATATGTATTATCTTAATTATTGTCTATATACTTACATCCACATTGTCTGTTCTGTGCATCATGCAAAGGTTGACAGTTAGAAAATGCCTCAGGCATTAAGTCAACCTATATACATCTACGATATATAAAGTAGTACAAGCTTTTGCTCGTGCCTTCGCCCGCGTCAATGAGTTTTCCCGGATAATTTTTTTCCGTCAAACTTGATATGTATCGTTATATTACAACCAAATTACACAAATCATTATAAATTGTAGCCTATGTTTTATTCTGATGTATAACCAATATTACTGTAAAGTTTCGTTACTGTAAATCCGTTCAGCAGTTTTTTCGTGAAAGAGGAACAAACACATATGTATACATCCATACATCCATCCTCACAAACTTTCGCATTTATAATATTATTAGAATAAAAATATAAAAATAAAATAAATTGCAATTTCTCCCTCAATTAGTAAATCATATTTCTATTCACACTTCACCGTACCACGAACCCGATTGACTCAAATTGAATCTTCTTATCTTTCTATTCCAAGAAATTTACATTCCAGACTAGTCGAGGGTCATCCGAACTTTCAATTAATGGAAATCGATAGCTTTGATTGTAGCACGCATCGACACCAATACCTAGATGATGTTTTTATAACTACTTCGAACTTTTTTAATTTATTTTGTGCCATCATTAAGTAACAAACATACTACTTTGAAATATACGAGTCTCGAAATTTAGTTTGCTTGAAAAGGGGGTGGATTTTACTATTTCTTTTCCTAAGTTCTATGTATTGTCAAATTGAAACCAGTTTTATTTACGTACCAATTAATTACGAATGGTTTACCTATCGCACCAAATGATGAATCAACGAAATGGTTGCACCAGTCAGTACTCTCCTTGCCTTAGAATAAAAAGTATGACCGTAATTTATTATCATTATTAAAAGTACAACAATTTCCCCAATAGGACTGGTGATAAAGCGACACAACATTCGAATATGGTGCCACGACTGCGACATGGCGCGGCTGCAGCGCGTCGTGTGGGAAGGGCACGGCGCGAGGCTGCTCAGCGAGGTCTCCAACCAGCCTATAGTCAAGAGGTTCCTCGAAGCCGTCCCGTATATCATGGTAGGCTCAAAAACTGATGAGAAATTCACAATGGATACACTACCCCTTCGATAAGAAACTTCTTAATCATTCGACACAAATAAATAAATACAAGATTGCGTAAGGATATAAAATCCATCAGAGGCAGCTATACGGGTTGTAGAAATGTTTTTACACGCCCTATGTGCTAAATGTTTCTTGTGCTAATAACTATAATTAAAATTATTTCTGGATATTCAATGGCGTATCAAAAAAGTAGATTTTATATCTATTATTTTATTTCTTACATGCATGTTTAGGCTATCTTTCTAATTTTTAGAACACCGTCCGAGACATCCATCAGGCAGTGGTGCAGAATGATTTGGAGAGCGTGATGAAGAACTCTAGCGACCCGGTTCCACCGCAAATTCTGTCGAGCCGTGATTCGAATAATATGACTGTTATGCACAAGGTAAATATGTTAATTTATATTATCTATTAAATAATTATCGAAGACTGACACGGTAAACTGGTACCTATATTAGAAGCGTAAAAATATGCACACGAAGTTAGTATACAACTTAGGCTTAGAGGGGACGTAAGAGATCAATAAGCCAAGATTAATGCAAATTTATTCCGGACAATTATGTAAATCCCGTAGATCATACACAGACTGTATGATACAGCAATATATCTATAAAAGCATAGTTGCGATTTCTATCATATAATAGAAACTAAAACTGTTTTTTGAAATATTTATTATAAAAAACCCAACCTATTTTGCTTATTGACGTATGTTTTAAACAGTATCGTGTTTCTTTTTCACCTTAGGCTGCAGGCCTAGGCCACAGCAGTATCCTGAAGTATCTGGTTGAGAGATACCCTCAAGGTATAAACGATGTCGACAACGAAGGCCGAACGCCGCTTCATTACGCCGCATCCATGAGAGATGAGCAGCACACATACAACTTACTAGTCGGCTTGGGAGCGGACGAGAGCATAGTTGATAACGTAAGTAAGATATCAAGCACAGTTACACTGCTTTAATACGAGCCACTTGACCCAACATCATAAAGCAAACATTTTTAAAACACATACACATTTTTTGCTGATAAGATAAAAACGAGATAAAGAATGTTTGTAAGAACCAAAATGTACATATACATTTTGCTGCTTTTTTTAAATAATGGAAAGTAACATTATCATTTAGTGCTATAACTTACCTATGACTTACTCGGGAATATACCTATAACTTAGCCGGGAAAAAGTTTTAACGTGAACCAAATTAAATAAAAACATCTTATATTACTTCTAGAAACATAAAACACCGGCCTACTATATAAATAGACCACAGGAAATAGATAAAACACTGTTTAGAAACGTACCAGACGCTCCAAGAACCGCATCGAGTGCATACCCATCTACTTGGGATTGGAAGTTACTAGACAATGACGTGATCGCGGAGCTAAATAAAAAATCTAGAAGGAGAAATTTAAAAGCTTCCACTGAGAATCTTTTGAGTAAAAATTATACTAACACTATATCTGATAGCACTGACAACCGCAACGATGTTATGAAAGCTAGTAGCACGCATGAATTTATTAGCGATTTGCCAGATTTAGATGATGGTAGTAAAGAAAATAAAGATGAGGAAGAGAATAAACAGGATCTAGACACGAATAAGGTGAGCTATGCATGGTATTGCGCCACGAAATGCTGTTATGAATTGGTTCGCATTGCTTTTTAATAAACATTTGCATGATCATTGGTTTTATTCATTTTAGGAATCTGAGGAAAACGGAGAAAATAATGATAATGAAGATAATAAAGTTCAAGAAAACGTCGACAACGAAGAGAACGAACAAATTGTAGAGAGAGGTGAAAATGAAAATAAACATGATGATGAAGAGAAGCAAAATATCGAAGAACACCATGACGATAAAGAAAATGAAGTTGCTACAGAAAATCATAATGCTGAAGAAAATAACGAATCTGTAGACACTCATCATAGTGAAGATATTATTAAAAACCAATCTTATGAGAGAAAGGAAGAAAAGGATGAAAAAGAAGTTGTCACACAAACTGGTGACGGAAAACAAGAAAGCAAAGAAAATACAGTTGAAGAAAATGATAAAGATCCAGCCGCAAAATATAATGAAGAAACCACTTCCAAAAATACTGAACCCACTAAAGAAAATATTGAAGGTAATATAGCCAATAATCAAAAAACTACAGACATAACTGAACCTAACAACGAATCTATCAATGATAGTAATGTAGGCAAAATTGAATATAGTTCAGAAAATACTAGCAATATTACAGAAAATTCTGAACGTATTCCAGAAAACTCTGAACACGTTGCAGATAATACTGAACATATTATCACTGATAATATTGAAATTAAAACAGAAAACATTCAACATAATATCACGGAACACACTGAACCCAATACACAGCAATCCTTACATATAACAGACAATACTAAACATATTACAGAGAACGTCGATAATGCCGAGTTAGATAACGCACAGTCTCAAATCAAAGAATCTACAGAAAACAATAAAGAAAACAGCTCTAAAGACGAAAATGAAAAAATAGAGAGTGCGCCTGAAAGACCTAGAACAGTTACTAAAAGAGTTCCAGACGCAGAAGAACCCAATGAAAACAATAATACCCAACGAAGCGAAGATACAAAATCAGGTAAATTTAGAGAGGTTTCTCATATTTCTTCTCCCGGAGGTATTGTCGTAGACGATATGAAAGCGAATAAATTAGAACAAGAATTAGGAACGGACAAAAGTCTATATTCTTTAGAACCTAATGATAATAAAGATCCACTGAATAATACTGAGGGTGAATCCACAAACGAATCTCATATTGAAGAAAAAGAATCCAAAAACTATGAAAATTTCTCTACTACTGAAATCGATCCAGAAAATAGTACCGATGACTATAAAGACAATTCAACAGACGATTTTGAAAATAACCGAAATCGCCGCTCGGTAGTCAGTAGCGCAAAAAGTCGTGCGAAAACACCATCTGTTGACGTTTCTGACCTAATTTCACATGAGGGCAATAATAACATTGAAAAAAATGAAGACGACGATGACGTACGTGTGCAAGGAGATAATCACTCTGAATATAGTGACTCACATAATAGAAGTGCAGGCGAAGTACGCGATTTGGGCAGTGCCAAGAGAGGTAAAAGTGCAATCTCTTCTGGCACCAAACGTGAAACACTTCAAACATTATACTATTAATTACTAGTAATTTATATGGGGGTCCCAGACAAGTTCAATATTTTTGATTATTTTGCTAATTAAGGACACGTGATCAACGGCCGAAATACACAAGAAAGTCTCATTGAAGGCATTATTAGTGGTGAAGCCGAACAGGATTCGCAAGATGCAAGTATTACTGAAGGCAAGGAATCGGTCCAACGAGAAGTACTGATTGTTGTGAGTATACGCATTAATTGTTCCATCAAGTTATGATTTTCCAACCAATCTATGAAGGTAATAAGTAAAAGTAATTAATTAGTTGATTGTGGTGTTCTCTAGAATAGAAGCATCATTGTTGCACTGTGTACCTCTCACAGGCACCTCGTAACACCACCGTCATGAATTGATTTGCCAGCTTCTTAGTTATTTGTTATAACCAAACAATTAGACCGCGATAGCCTTTCACCACTTTTAGTTAGTAATCAATATTTTAAATTATCGTGTATTATAAATATATAAATTCTACAGGATAACGAGATAGATCCAGAAGTGTCCGATTTGATCAACAATGCAAACATGGAAATGTTGGCTACCCTAGTGTTGAACGGTGAAGGAGCAAGATTGATAGGAAGAAGTTCTAGAAATACAGAATTACAAGCATTTCTTGACAATGTACCTATCTATATGGTAAGTGTAAGCGATAATAATACCTACATTGGAAATATAATTTATTTCATAATTCTAAATATACTAAAGTTAGCCGAATGTTGTAGCAAAAAATAAATAAAGTTCATTTGGCGGCAAAAGAAGGCAATATACGGGATCTGCAAGCTGCACTAGATAGACGAAAATTCGCTATAGCCAGAGATCCAATATCACCAAACGGCGCAACTCCATTACATGTAGCAACAGTATTTGGAAAGACAAATATTATTAAATATTTAGGAGGAAGGTAAGTTAAAACACTTAAATCGATTAATGATGGAAACCGATAACTGACACTTTTATCAACGTAAATATTATCTTAGATTTCCCGAAACGTTGTCAGCGGTGGACTTTGAAGGAAGAACTGCTTTACATTACGCTGCTGTGCTACCAGACAATGGACATTATTATACCTTACTTCAACAACTTGGCGCTAATTCTAAGGATTTGGATGATGTAAGAATACTTTCTTACAATTTAGAATAATAACATTATAATGTTATTTTCTCATTAGTATAAAGACGAAATATTTCTATTTCAATTTTATTTCAAAACAGAATGGCAGGTCGGCAGAAGACTTTTTCAAGAATCCGAGTTTGCTACCGTTCGATCAATTGTTATCAGATTTTGGTTTGAGCGAAGAAGCAGTAAAAAGTATGTTTTCTGATAAAGGTATGTATTAATTATGCTGTAAAAAATCAAAGTAATTTCATGTAATTAAAACTTTGTTAAGCATGTGGTAACAAGTATTTTAACTTTAACAAACATAGTTCCCGAGGACCAGGTGTCATCACGCCGATCATTGGAAGCATCAGAGGCATTGGAGACATTAGAACGCTGTTACCGTCTATTAGCATCAGCAAAACCATCTCGAACACCACTTTCTGCATCGTCCAATAGAACAACACCGCCACTTGTACTCGGCAGGTTTTTGAAGAGGCCAATTTTCGAATTAATCAAACACAGAATAACGAAACTGGACCATGATTTATTTGATGTTATTTGGCCGGCGGTAAAAAAGCTCCCTGATAGTAGAAACATCGTCCAGACAGTAGAGGAAGACTTTCCAGGAGGAATCAGTGCTCCTGATTACTATGTATACGACGTTTTCCATGAGTTTTTAATCCCACTGATAAAAGACATTCATAATATAAATGTTCATTCTGACCTAATAATACATCCACAATCAGATTTCGTAAAAACGACATCAGCAAAACTTTCCTCTGAACCGTTTGTAGAGCTGAACATTGATCCTAATAATGAATTCGTATTGTCAGGAACTATAGAATGTTCTAGAAATCTGGAAGGTTTTGAATTGCCGTTAAATCTAAAGGTTGGTAAGTTAGAAACTATCGAACGGATTATGACCACTATATTAATGCAACAAGACTTCGCGAAATTTAGCGAACATTCAAACCCCGAATCAGATCAAAAAGGAGGACTTTACTATACTTTGAACGAAGTTTTAGAAAAACCCTCAGAGATATGTGCAACTTTGGCTTCGAATGGATTACTGATAGCGTTATGTGACAGAGAGGAAATCGATGACAGTACGAGATTGCATGGCAAACATTGGCCGTACGGACGCGGTGTGTTTGTAAGCGAAGATAAAACAGTGGCTATTTGGATCAATGTGCACGATCACATCAGGGTGCTTGTTTCTACATCAGTGGAGTCGCCCGGAGAAATTGGACTCCCGTTTAGTAAACTCTCATACATAATGACATACTTGCACGAGAAGCTAGATTTTGTATGGCATGAAAAACTAGGTCATCTATCAAGTAGGCCAACATTTTTAGGAACTGGACTTCGTATAAGTCTCGTCGTCAACTTTCCGGGTCTATCCAAGGACCCAGATAATATGAAACATCTTTGTGCAATGAGAGGACTCCAATATCGTGAAACTTTAAGTCCTGATATAGCAAGAATCAGTAATTACCAATGTCTAAGCATTACTGAAACGAATTGCTTCAATGACTTTGCAACTGCATCATCGAATCTTCTTCATTTAGAGAGAGATTTATCCATGCAAAACTCCGCACATATTGCGACGATGCTATCGAACATTTTTCGGAGAAAAAGAAGCAGTATTATTGACATAGAGGCCGTGGAGAAACCCGAAAATAATAATTAGATACCTATCAAAAACTATTTCCTAGGTTAACAAATAGTTCACAATTAATTTAGTAGTCTTATTCTGCAATTTATTTTATCGAATGTTGGAAAGATTTTAGGTGCGGGAACCACACCTACTTACGGCTGTATACTTTTCCTTTGAGATCTTAAATTTTTAGGTCAGTATCAAACTATTATAAAGTGTGATGTGACGTGTTCGTGTGATTTGAGAAGATTTTTTAAAACGCACGCACTTAACACACGTAGCATTTTATTTACCAAAATAATTTTTGAACAGCACATTATGTACTAAAAATATTTGGATTTTTTGCACGCTCATCATCAGCCATGTGTCTTTCCAACATTAGATATGTCGCTATGTGGTGTCTAAACTCATGTGTATTCATAGCTTAGTTTCTATCTGTGTACCTACTTCTAAAAACAATTCACAAAATATGAAAGTCATTAAATACATAATCGTAATTATCAAACGATACCGTTTATAAAAATATTCCAACTAACTGCAAGTCACCCTCCGTCAATCGATTGTAGTAAGGCGAGTTATCAATTATAGCTGTCGAGGTCTAATAGAGGCTTTACGTTCGTTTTCCGCCACACCAGTCATGTTTGATCGAGCGTCAAAGTGCCACAGCAGTCGGTGAATAACTAGCACATACACACATGTTAAAATCCACACTAGCTGAAGGCCGTTTGTGAATAATTAATCGGTTTCAGGTACTACAAACGTAGCCAACGGTCATATGGACATTCCCATCTTTAGAACCGAAGAAGGCAGATACCTGGCACAGTGTAAGCTGGAACAAAATAATTTTAATAAAATGGAAAAAATCAAAGACGAAGATGTTTATACGGACACTGTGTTCACAGCTCTCGGCGATCCTTTGATCAAAGGTCTGACCGAAGTGGCTAACGTAAAACCCAAGGATCCAGTCGCGTTCCTCGCGAGTTTTCTTCAAAACTTTCCTGAAAACGAGAAGCCAAGTGTAGGTACTGAGGTCAGTTCATTACTTTCTTTAAATCTATGTTAAAATGTGGCCAGCCAACAAAACGGAAGACATCGAACTGCAATAATTTCTAATGCTGATATAGTGTAAATTTATAAGCCGTGGAAAATTATATCATGCAAGTCGTCGTGAACTGAACAATGTTGTTACTCAAAATCAGTTATTACACGTTATATTTAATCAAACGAAATTTCAAAGGAAATATAACTATAGGAGACCAACATGATCGTCACTGAAGAAACCGGAGAGGTGGAAAACGAGCAACTACCACAGGTAACAACAACCGCAACTACGACAGAAACAGCTGTGATGCCGCTAAACGGGAACAGGAGTGGGGCTCGCACCACCACTCGCTCGCACCGGCCCATCGACGTCGTGACCGTCGACCCTCAACCAGTAATCAGTCCAGACGCACCGGAGACAGCGTTTAGCAGCGCAAACCGGGTATGATTTTAAAATATGATTAAAATGTTCTAATAAATGCAGAACAATGCCTAAGATAAATACGAAACTTATCACGAAATGACCCACTGTTTGGTTTATTTAACTTGAACTGGGAATAATAATATGATTCTTTATGTCTATAACAATACGATTCATTTCTCGGCATGAAACCAAAAGGTATTTAGTTAGGTAGGTAACTAAGTCATTGACAAACTTCAAGGACGAGCATGGTCAGTCGATGCTGCACTTCGCAGCGGCAAGAACCCATGCGCGCAACGCCTTATTCCAACTGCTGCAAGAATCAGAGATCAGCTTAGCATACAGAGACGAGCTGTATAGAACTGCACGCGATGTCTCCATTCAGGCGAATGTACCAGAAAATACCGCTGAAATTGACAAATGGATACTCCATTTGGCGGCGACAGGTTTGTTAAAATATTTTTCTGTAAAATTTTTTTCACCTCATTGGTGTAGTAATAGCGTACACGGACTTGGAATCTTGAATTTCTGTTTACTTGTCTTGTGTCCGATTATATGGGGTCATTTTAGATTGCGTTACTAATTGAAACCACGTATTCGCCTTCCCCTTTACTGACATTGTGGCAAAAATCATCCATTAATAACATCTATTTCCACCAAAAGTCCTGGTTTTAGTTTTCAGATTTTTTAATCATTTTGTAATTTAATGCGAATATGGAGTGTGCGTGAGTGTATTTCTGACTGAAAGTATGATGTTGCAGCTGCGACGAATTCTCTTAGAGTAGTAGGGCGCGTAAAATTACCTTTTATTAATATTCATTTTGTTCGTAACTTACACTTTTTTTTTACATCTACGGCTCAAGTAGCTTATTGTAAAGTGTTATTTCCAAGTAGATAAGCATGTGGTTTAATTTAGTAACGCAATGTCAAAATGAGCCTCTATAAGACGACATGCTCACTGATCACTTTCTTTCGCCTGAAATGGATCTAAGCTCGGCGAACTGTAATAGGTTCTGTACTTACGCCTCTGCTTTTGAACTTATACTACATTATATAGGTAGGAATATTAAGTTAATTTTTGAAATAGCATTTATAAAAATTATTATTACTTCACAGGAAATACGGAGAAAATGATGAGTCTACTGCTCGAGGGTTACGATCATATACTAGATGTAGTGGACGAGGACGGTTTGGCGGTAACAGAAGTGGTCGCACAGCGCGGCGAGACTGAGATGAGTAAACTGCTTGCATCAATACCCACTTTTGAAGTGAGTTTTACCTTAATTTTTACCCACAACCAGCCCTTTTTTGTGGGGGTACGCGAAGGCACTCAGTGCCTCCAAAGGAAATTTAGAAAATATCGAATAAATTGCCATAAAAAATTAAAGAGAGACCCTTGTCTCTTTACTATTTGTAAAAAAAAATACAAAAAATTTTGTACTTACAACTTTTGAGAATTACCGTGCCTATGTACTTATAACTTTCGAAAATATCTAGATGACAGAAGAGCGCATACAAAGAAATTTACTTACTTAATAAAATTTATAGAAATAAGGCGAAATTTACTAAAAAAGAAATGTATCGTTATAGATCCTTAATTAATACGGTAATGCAATAAAAAGAAAATCATGAATTTCTATAAAACTTTACTTACTTTGCACCCGTCTGTATATTTCTGCAGGAATCACGGGATAACCTCCACTCTGCAGTGAGACGGGGCGACTTACCGGCTGTCCAGGAAATTGTATCGGCTGAAGGTGGTCGTACCTTGGCTCGGAGTCAGAACTCGTTCGGGAGATCTGCGCTCCACATTGCAGTTCTGGCGCAGCATGAAGACGTGGTCGCGTACTTAGCACAAACCTGCCCGGAGTTACTGAGAGTTGGGGATAATGTAAGTTCCATTTACTTGATGCTAACTTTATTATTTGCTAATTTACCTAACTGCTAAATGGTAGTACATATCCACAATCCACGTATCAAGTGATGTATTTCGATTGTACAGACATTTATAAAATTATTGTAATCAGTATTCCTTTTATCACACCTTCACTATCCATATCTACTTGTAAGTGTGAAGATTTACCAGTGTCCTACAGTTCATTGTAATTCAGTTATGTTTATGGCTGCCAGCTAGTAGACTGCTCGACTTTCATGAACTTGATGTTTCCATCGACATGTTCATTTACATTCTGTTTAGAAGTGTATACTATATTATTATACTCATACACACTCATGCCTTTTGTCCCCGAAGTGATACACACAGACGCCACTGATACACCCACTTTTCGCCGTGCGTAGTCCATCCAATGACGTGATAGAGGCGAGCCTATCTCCAAATCGGGCATGAATTCCAGACTCCGGGCTATTACTAAGTAGAAATTCCTAATATCACTTTTATTATGTAAACTTAAAATGCCATTGGATACGATGAATGATTGTTTTCAGTTGGAGCGCACACCGTTACACTACGCGATGGGAGTGGAGAAGATAGAATCATTAAGTAGGATTTTAATCCGATCAGGAGCGAAACGGGTTCTCAAAGATCTCAAAGGGCGACAGCCTTCGTATTACTTCATGAACAAATCGGACATACTAAGGCTAAAGGAAGAAGAAGAAGTGTATTGAACAATAGACGTAAATTTCAACGGCGCGGAGTATTGATAATGGGCAAATATGGCTGTGGCATGTATACGAAATGTTTATAAAAAGGCACTCAGAACGCAGTGTAGGTTGGACGCTTTTTATTATGCACGTTTTGCAATTTGCAATTTTTTTCCTTTAATTGTCATAGATCGCGTGCCGAACGTAGACTTAAAGTTTTCTAGATGTAATTTATACTTTCCGGGACCCTGATACACTTAAATTAAAATCTGTATTTCAAATGTAAACAAGCGTTTTATTTAATGACCATCCACATTGTGATTGACTGAATGCAACAATAATCTAGAAGTAAACACAACTACAACAAAATCTAATCTAAAAATCGAAAATTTAATCTAAAACGAAGTACATAACACTATTAAATAATACTAATATGACATAAAATACAGCCAAACTGCGATTTTGTTGCGAACTGTTCAAAAAACATTTTCCTCGTCACTTTCTTAGGCCGCTTTCAGGATAAAGGTTGCCAGGGAATAGGATTTATGTACATCTGTGATACTGAACCGCGCATACCTTCAAACAAAAAATACAACTATAGATTAAAATAAATATAGGTACATTATTAAACAAGTCGATCTAGAAATCTTCGGGGAAGTAGTGTAAAGGCAATCTGCTCTTCCTAAAATCAAGTGTAATTATAACTCAATATAAAACTATTGCACACATACTCAGTTCTCCCTGGTTGAGCGGTACAGGGAGAGGTTTGTTCTTACTGGTCCTCAACCAGTCGCGATAAGCCCTCTCTCCGTTGGCGCGCTTCCGTTCCTCTTCCATCATCGCGCGCGCAGCTTTCCGCTCCTCGCGAAGCTTCATCGCTGATCAAAGTGTTAAAAAAAATCAAATAGTCCCTATTAATATATTTTTATCATAACTAAGTATAATTCAGGTATAATGCTAACAATATCCATGCATGATAAAGTACCTACATATTGCAAGCACTAAGAATGAGGGTTCAGATGTTTCACTATCATACTTAAAATCTTTACGTCAGCGGTTGTAGAGTATAAGGAATTTAACGGCCGCCATTTTACGTCAACTCACCTTTCAGTTCTTCCTCCTTCTTCTTGGCCCATCCGCTGAGTTTCTCCTCCTTCTCTCGCCCGCGCTTGTTACGCTCCTGTTCGGCCTTCTCGTTCATTCGGTACTGTTTCATAATCTCCTCTGCTTTGCGCCTCTCCGATTGCATCCTCTTCCTCTCCAACCAACGACGGTACGATTCTTCGCGTTGCTCCGCTGTAGTTGTTGGTGCAGTTTGCCGTTTCATCTTCTCAAGACGTGCCTTTTCACGTTTCTATAATAATTGCCATAGACAAATCTAAAATGCAATGGTATATCCCTGCGAAAATGTGAGTTGGCGCAGATAGCAAACTTCTCGTTGGTGAGGGGCTCAAGAGACTGTATTAGAAATTCAGGGACGTGGATAACTATGTTACAGATATATACTTATGGCTACGTTTTATGAAGCCTTAAAATATAAGGCGTTTATGAATAGACCATTGACAATAGTATTGGGCTGCGCCTTACCTCTTGTTCTTTGCGAGCAATCCACTGCTTGAACGCCTCCTGTTTCTTTTTCTCATTACGCTCGCGTTCCTCTTTCGCTGTTGTCGTAGTCGACAACGAAGCCACAGACAATCGAAACGTGTCCGGCCCGTCCTCTCGGTAGGTACGATCATAGCGCGGAGTCTCTTCTTCAACATCCTCTTGTCGATCGTAATCCGTCCCAAGCAACCTACAGGACTTTCTCTTAACACTGCCTGAGGAAGCACTCGACTCGCGGCCGCTCAAAAAAGGAGTAGAGTTGCTCCTATAAGTACTATGCGGATGAGGAGTGACGTCATCAATGCACGAGTCAGTTTGCAGTGACGTTACCGAATGACTAGACTCGACCGTCTCCACATAAATAGCGGGGTTTATGTACCGCGTCTTGCTTTTACGCGAAGCGAGTGATTCCGAATCGCTGTGGTATTGAATATTCTCGCCAGCTCCGTCAAATATGTGGTTTGAATTTTTCAATTTCAAGTCATGTTCCGGCCTGTTGCGGGCGCTGTCGCCAAAATGTCCCCTACTCATGTCGCTCGACATGATGCCTCAACAATCGATAATCATTACTAATTTTATAAGTGTAAAATCAAACGTTAGCAAAATAAACACAAGTCATCCAGTTTCAATATCTTTCCCCAAAAGAATGTTGTCAATGTGAGTTTTTAAATAGAACGTCATTTCGCTTTAGATGATGGCCAGTGTTTACTAATTTATGCCTCTTTTTTAATCCGTAAGTAAATAACAAAAAATATGTTTTTCAGCAAATTACTAGGTAACTAAAACATAATATTATTACTGTCTCACTATTACAAGGTTTGATATTAAGTATATTTTATGCAAAAATTTAATAAATCAGATGCACAAATAATTATATGTATATCACGCATTTTTACCAAAAAAAAATACAATAATCCCAGAAGATAAATAAAGGGGGAATCATAAAATATAGTCTTCAAATTTTTACCAACATGAAAATTTTCAATCAAATATTTTCAAACGTGAATAAATAACAACATAGTACCTTGTAATAATGAGCCAGCAATACGTTGGGAGAACATATAAGTAATAACTATGCTTAGCTCAAGTCCTTTGGAGATAAAATCAAAGAACTTTTTACAAAGTTCACTAACTTTCATCATAATATGTACTTAAGTTTTTAAGACATGATTAAAACAAACATCAATTTCACCTTGAAATGAGGAATGACATGACGTCAACATAGAGCTTATGAATACTCATTAGACCAAAGGTACAGTCACCCATATAAGTAGATGAACAAATTTAAAACATCAAATTGTCCATTACCATTACACTTTCTTATATTGTTACTAACATATTTTTTTTTTCTTCACAGAAATAAAATACAACACACTTACTTTCCTTCACACAACGAACAAAAAATGTTTCAATTATACTTAACGTGTAGACGATTTGAAGTTTTGAATTTGATCTACTACTTTTGTATCTGTATAGAACATTTTGTAACATACTGAAGATTCTCTATCATGTAGCAGAACTGCATAAAGGTAATTTAAAAATAAAAGACTGCATTACATTCATAGTAATGTATTTTATTTATTTTCACATTGGATACATATTAAATTAATTATATTGACTATAAGCCAATCGTATCACGTTTAGGATTGTATCTTATCTGGCATTAACTGAAATTTCTCTAAGGTACCTATAACTTAAAAGTTATTTAAGTAACAATGTATTTAGAACAACGTGGTATTTTGCGCTTAATTTAAAACTAGAAATGTTTTGGAATCACTGACCGGCGCCAAATCACATTGTAGTGTCATAACAAGTGGATTTCTACTTTTCTCAATTCCACGTATCGTCAAAATACACGATGCCGCCATATCCGATATCTACGTCAGGAACAAGTAGAAATTAATATACTCAGTCTCATAGTATATATCTTCATATGCTTGGTATAACACTGCAATACGATTCGGAAACAACTATTATTTATTTTTTACTCACTAGATAAATTATACTAGCACCTAAGTTATGAACGTATCTAAAACGAAAGAAAAAACTAGAAGTGACACATGAAAGGGCTCAGTATACTGTCTTGTAGAACGATAAACGTACAATATTGATTGGAAACCACGCATCCACACGCTTTAAATACAACTAACTTACGTCTAGAGCAATACATTCATACACAGGTATAAAATTTACGACAGCCACAAGGGCTTGCACCTTTGTGCTCGTCACACAATGAAACGCTCCGGGTGTGCGTAGCAAACGTTTTACAATATTTTACTGGTTTTAATTGTTACTTTTACTATTTTTTTTAAGTTATTTGCTAGTTGTACTACGCCCACCCGGTTCACATAGCAGTCTAGTGAATAAAAAATAAGATTGCTTTAAACATTACCCTTAAATTCACAAGGAGTTATTCTTACTGCTGGTGACTATAGGTGTAATTGAGATTGTTAGCGCCTAGGGTGCCTAGTATAGAGACTCCGCGTTGGAGGAGCGCGGCTTCTTGATCTTCTCGAGGTTCTTGATGACGACGTCGTGGAGCGAGCAGTAGCGGTTGCGGATCTCGCACATCACCAACCACAGTGAAAGATATTCTTTTTCGTCCAATTCCTGTAAGCACAGCATTTATTATAGCATTTAATAAGTGTTGTACATGCTTGTACTATTTTTATTTAATACAAGAATAGGTTACGATGTGATTTTAATGGTTGTAGATTGATTTATTTAAAACAAAAATACACACATTTTGTTGAACTTTTATTCAAGTAAAGTTGCCACTTGTAAATCTACAGAGTTATTGCCTGTGTATAATAAATTCATTTCTTAAAGAAATTTAAATTGCAATTAAATTTCCTCCGCAGATGGCAAACCTTATATCAAAAAATTAAAATAAAATCTTTGTATTTTTGGATTTTACCGTTTTGTTTTTGTTTCTTTCCCTGCTAGAAACTGTAATTCTATTACCAATAACCAATTTTATCATGTCACGAAACTTATCTGTAATAAAAGCATATGCACAGGTATAATCAAACTTGTATGACAAAACACTTACTCTTACAGCTCTCCTGTAGTCGTCAATGTGTGGATATTTAGCGACTTTGGACACAATCTTCGCCCTCGAGATGAAGTATCGTGAGATTTGATCGAAAAACGCAGCCGCTTCTGACTCCACCGACTGGATCTCGGCCAGCGTGTCCTCTTGTATTGATACACCGAAATTGTTGCCGTCTTCAATTTTTGGAATCATGAATGAGATCCACATTTTCAGCTGTAAATATTTGATTCCATGACAATAATATAGAATTCAAGCTTTGTATTTTAAGGACATAGAGTACTTTTAAGGATTATTTATCTTATTTAGAATTTGGAAGATGTTACAGATCATGATTAACAGACGGGGTACTATTCCCCGCAGTGGCAATGAGTGAAATTTTTCAATGAGTAACCCGGCGCAAGATAAATTGCCTTAGTTAATATATTGAGTCCAATTTAACATAAAACAAAAACTAAGACAAATGTAAATAAACCTTAAAAGGAAACCGGTACAAATTGGGTGGTATGGATGCTTCACCACTGATTCCCAGTGGTAAATATCATGTTTGTCTAAGAGAATATCAACAAAAAATAAGATTTGGTAATGCAAAATTGCAGATTATTCTTGTACACCTTGTTTAATTCATAAGGATAATGTGTTATCCTTATTCCTCATACAGGTTCTTTGAATTAAATGTGATTTGATGAAAGCTATATAAACCTGTTACCAACACCTATTCTTAATAACCAATTTACTTTCAATTTTGCTCAGTAACCAGCTTTTTAGCATTACTCACTTAGCAGATTGAACTTTGTTGTAGAGAAATAAACCAAACCACAATTATTGTACTTTAAAATAATAAACATCATGATTTTAAAAAATCATCCAAACAGCTTTGTCATCAAAAATCAATTCAAATACAATACTATAAATTGTGTTTTTCACATCCTATACATAACCAATTAATGAGTATCATGTTATGGATTGTTACGTTTTCATAATAAGTTCAAAGTCAACCAATCAAAGCCTAAATTTAACAGTAAAAACAGAAATTCACATAGAAACACAAACATTCAAAAACAATTTAAACAACAAACATTCAGAAACAGCAATATTTTTATCAAATTAACACATTTTGCACACCAACTTACCAAATTAGAATCTTCAACAAGTTCCCTAATATGTGGTTTGACGAGATGTATGAGGTCACTTAGTGGCTTGTTACATGGTACTGTACCATTCGGCAGTACATAAACGCGTGTCCCCTCTATAGTTGTGTTGCTTGACACTTCTGATGATTCCAATCGTTGACGCTTTGCATTGGGTTCATTGCTTACCGATGCTGGTGGGGGTATTGGAATGTTTAAATCCTAAATGAAAAAAGTTTATGTTAATTATTGTATATTTGAAAAATGGCTATTTGTACTGTGAACTGTATTTACTGTGAACTGTATGCAAAGCTAGGCAGCATGGGCATTGCTGGGAAGCCAGAGTGGACAGTATCCTAGAAAAATCCCTATGCATATGAGAGGTTTCATGGTCGTAGGCGTTTGTTGTATTCAGAGACCTTTTTTTGCTCTTCCCACTAGAAACCCATCCTAGAGAAAATCTGTAGCTGACATAGCATTCAGGCCTGCCTAGCAACCACGCTCATCAGCATGATCAAAAACTCTTATGGAAAGCTTATGTCTATTCAGCTGTTTAACAGAATTTTAGAGATAAATTACAAAACTATAAAGTCTTTTACACCATGAAAAACTTTAAAAATTCTTACGAAGTGAGTCATAACATCAATTTCATTCTATTTACTCCACACATCCTTAAAGTATTCATAAATTTCCATGAATGAACAACTAGGTCAAAATCACTATAATGTAATGAATATTGTAGTTCATTCAATAGTTACTCATTCATATTTAAAAACAATAATACACAAATATTAATAAATTTAATATAAATTACATGAATCAAAATTTGTAGGTATATCAAATAATATAATCTTTGTAGGCAACAACCTTTGACTGCTTGAGGAAAAAGTTCCATTCAAATATATATAAATAAATTATAAATATATCAATTTCTATAGATATAAACTAGAAAAACCATAAGGAGAAAAATGTGGGAAAAAAAAATTACACCATATTTTGAAAGTTGACTAATACTCGCATATTTACCTATCTATCAGTAATCTATATACTAGAGCCCTATTTAGTGACATTTTATCTATAGCATTGCAAAACAGTTGCCAAACTAATGCCTTAGGTATACGAAAATGTCAACAAATTCAGATTAGTCAGACTTTCTTATTTTATTAATCAAGGAAATGATGGGTCTAAAATGAATACCTATTTATACACATAAACATAACACATGCAAACCATTATTTTAACAAGTATGATTATATTATCATATCAGAGATTATTCAGACTTACAATTATGTGCATTAGTTTATAAATACTTGACTAACTTAAATAGACAACGCGTATATTTACCTGGTGCACATCGGACAAGTCACGATTTTGGAAATTTGATGTGTCTAGAAGTTCATTTAGCTTTACTATTTTCTCCGGGAATCCTTTTATAATTAAATGTTCCGCTTTCTGCTTCAGCGAATCCTTGTAATCCTGCACCTGGAATTACACGTGTGCCAATTACGTCGATTGCCTGGTAACAGCCATCGTTAACAGATATAGACCCCCGCGGCCGCATATGGTTGAGGTTATATTCACTGCGCTCGCACTTACGGACTCCATTGCAGAAATATTTATGCTTCGATAACGCCAACAACGACACTGATCAGAAAACTAACGTCACGGACACTACACTAACAATATTAGAATAAAATATTTAATAAATCGGCAGAAATCTGTAAGGTCACGCACACTAATCAACGTTCGTTACTCGTGTCAAACAAAGCAGTGTAAAACAAAAAGATACAAACACTATTTACCTTTTTCGCAACGTCTGTCATTGTTTAGTTGGTAGACTGGAAGGGATTTTAACTAATCAAATCCCTTAATTTATAAACTAAATTGAATTTCGCACTTCTTTCGGGCTAACAAGTCGTGTACATGAATGAATGAAATAAGGTTTTGTACTTATGGATGCGTTCAACTTACGAATTAATGATCCAGTTTCCGTAGATACTTATTAGAACAAATTAATTCATAATCTAACTACTACATTCACGTACCCTTGCATATAAAATTTCATTAGAATTGCTTTCCATTTCGGTTTATTTTATTATATTTTGATTAATTAGAAATGACAACATATTTTCTACTTTTAAATTTTTTGAATAAAAAGGTTTGAACGATTTATTTAGTTCATTGTTTTATTTCCTAACATTATATTGATTTAACATGTTGTTGAAATGTCATGCATCATCTTTTTAATAAAATTTACTATACTTTACTCGTGCGACTCCGTCCGTGTAGGTGTTACAATAAGTGGAAAGAAAAATGGATTAAAGACGTGAAATGAGCAAATTCATTCAGCATCGAATATTTCTGGAGTCTCACTCTCAATACAATACAACTTTTAGAACAATCTAACACCGCCGTAGTCAACGTCTTTATAAAAGGGAGATGCATTATGAAAAACGCGCATATAACATATTTTAATGTGACACAAAATAGAGGTGCTATAATTTTAAATTTTCTTCCACAACGCTTGTGAAGTTTTATGGGTTTTGCGTTCGATGTTGATTTTTACGTCCAATCTATCTAAGTAACTTGTTATTGTTATACTAGAACAACATGCCTTCTTCGGGTGAAATAGGGAATGGAGAGAAATTATCGGTACCCATCATATTGTTGAAGATTAAAAGTAGTTTTTTTTTTACTTTTTTTGATATACTTACCTATTTGATTTTTTCTTCATGCTTCTGTATCTTAGGAAAAACTAAATCTCTTTGGGGAAAACGAAATCGTAAGTGGAAACATTAGTCATTTAATACGTAGGCCTAGGCAGTATGGTCGTAAGATTATAGCCTGTCCTCTAAGGACAAAGAAAAAAAACATAGTAATTTGTCAAATTTTGACATTTGACAGATATGATTGCTCAGAATTTTCAAATATTCAAAATTGCAATTCAAAGCCGAAGAATATTTATTTTTTGATATCATTTTATCTATTATAAACTAAATAACTTCCTCTTTTTATATTTATTTTATACAGTACAGAGTTTACACTATGTCATCTTTCCGATTCAATTTTTCGGGTAACGAGGAAAATAACCAAAAACCGGGTAAAGACACTGAGAGGTTACATTTATTATTTTGAAATATTAATACATATAATGAAATGAAAATATATTTCTTTTTAGAGAGTAAGGAGATTGTATGGTTAGAAAGTGAAGAAATTGTACCAAGAAATCAAATAAATGATCTGGATAGTATAGTGGTCCATGCAAAAATATTTACATGTTGTGATGTTGAAATCGGACATGTTGTAATAAGAGAAGCAATAGCCAATATCGAAGAAAGTGGTTTTAAGAATGCAATAGAGCTGGCTGAAAAAGAGCACAGTGATCTCATTGTAGGAAAATATGAAGGTATGGTGATGGGATCAGGCTCCATTTCTCTAATGCATAAAGCTTTCTTTTTTTATTGCATGCTATTGCATTTTATGCTACTGTAATTTAGTGTCAGCGCAGCGCATTTTTAAACATTTTGCAGATACGTTTTGACAGTTTTATTTGTATTCTGTTAGGAGAGAAATTATTGCAAAAAGTTATATAAATAGTTTCATGTTGCCATGTTTTATTGGCAGAGTTGGTTGCTTGTATGGTACAAGTTCCATTTGGATCTCAAGTTTAAATCTCAGGTCAGCTGAAGTGTTATTGTCTGCTCAGTATTGACTCTGAATGTTCCTGAATGAATATTTGTGAATCTCTGAATCTATTTGTGCCCAATATGATACTGTCAACCCTATCATCAAATCTTGGAATAAAACATGCATGGTGTAAATTAGGTATACTAGTCCAGCCTAGTCCATACTGCCTTGAAGATAGAGTTTATGTGTTTACACACACAGTTCACACAAACTTAACTTTTTGGGTTAGTTTTAAAGTACTTGAGCTGTAAACTGGAAATTATGTCCTGGTTCAAGTTATGATGGTCAAATAAAAAAACTATAAGTTTGTGTTTTATTGAACTTTTTTATTTTTCAGGTGGTCTCAAGATATGGGAATGTACACATGATTTAATAAAATATTTAATAGAAAATAAAGTTCCATTAGAGAATTCAAAAATATTGGACTTAGGGTGTGGAGCTGGAATTTTAGGGATTTATGCTTTCATGAATGGAGCAAATGTGACATTCCAAGACTATGTAAGTTGAGTGGGCCACAGTTAATGTTAAACCTTTTCTAGTATCAAAAACTCTGAAAAGACTTTGAAATAGCATTAAAAAAATCTGATGCATAATTTTAACTTCCAAAGATGGGCAACTGGATTATTTATATAAATTATCTAGAAATCCTACTACATGGATATAATTTGCCTTATAACTATATAAAATCGATAGGTACTCAAATAGTATGAATATGGAATGCTACTTACTATATGAAAACATTTTCCCAAATATACTAAGATTAAGCCTTTGAATATTTATTCTAAGTCAAAACTGCTTCTTCATTTGCAGAATAAAGAGGTTGTAGAATATGTGACAATACCAAATCTTCTGCTGAATATTGAAGAAGAAGATAGAGAGAGTGAAATAAAGCGGTGTAAATTCTACTCTGGTGATTGGGCATCATTTAACAAAATACTCCCAGATGGCACTATTTATGATGTAATACTTACATCAGAGACTATTTACAATGATAGTAATTATGAGAAACTTACAAAACTTTTTATTGATAGATTGAGCGAACAAGGCACTATATTTGTGGCGGCAAAAACATGTTATTTTGGTGTTGGAGGTGGCATGAGACAATTTGAACAATACATACAGAAGAATGAATGTTTGCAGAGTGAAATAATCTGGAGAAATATCAATGGGATACAGAGAGAGATTATGAAAATAACAAGAAAACTGTGATATAGCTTTAATAAACAAGGTTGAGTTTAATAATTGTGATTTATATTCTTAAAACATAATGGAAGACAGTTTACATAACCAATTGTGTTAAAACACTAAGGTGATAGTCTCTCAAAGACCCACCCATCTTCACCTTCATGCAAAAGTTTTCCATCTGCAACTTCCCCATTTTTAGGCTTCCGGAATTTGATTCTATCGTGAAGTCGGTCCCGCTGGCCCTGCCAGAATTCTACAGCTACAGGCCGAATTATGTATCCACCCCTGAAATATCAGAAAGTACATATTAGAATTTTAAAAACCAAAATATTAGGTCATTTATAATCCCTTATAAAATTAAAAAATCGTAATTTACAAGATCACATAGAAGTGGAGTTTTCTATGTATTTTATCTCGTATACTTTAATTGATAAACATTAGGCCGCTTGTTAGTTGCTAGTTAAATCAACAATATTGATTAGAAATCTTTATTATTTAATTAAATGCTGTTTGATGTAACTAATTGTTTTCTATTATGGCTTTATGGCCGTGACTGCAATCCATAAAATCCATTGTTAAGGTTTCATTTCAGATGCTTATCAAACTAAATAAGTTAACCAAAAATAGCTCACCAGAAGCTAGGTTTAGGTACATTTTTGCCAGGTATCATGTATGTCGCCTCCAAGACTGATTCACGCTCACACAGTACATCTCTGGACTCTATCGGAGTACTTTGAAAACTGGTACATGCAGCAATCTGACTGGGCACTGGTCTTGAGTGGAAATATATTGTTGATTCTTCTTCAGACAACTTTTCAACTTGACCTTCAATCCTGACTGATCTATTTAAGACTTCCCAGTAGAATGTAGCGGCCACATTTGGATTGGCTTCCTATTTGGAAACATTGCATATATTGTGGTATATTATTTCAGATTTCAAGTAGTTAAAAAAATAAAATAACCCTATTGTAATAGTGCAGTATGTGTGAATTATGTTTCATATAATACTGGGTATGAGATTTTTAAACTAGATCTAAGAAACCAGGTCAGGCTATCATAGGAAGGTAAAATATTATTTATAAATAAATATCCTATAAAAATGTCTGCTCTGCAATAATGGCTGCAGTGTTAAGAAAAAAAAGCAGTGTGTTTTGTCAATACTAAATGTATAAGATCAAAAATATTATTTACCATATCCTTTGCTTTTCTGCTCCCATAATTAGTAAAGAACTTAAATCCATCCTTGCCATATCCTTTACACAAAACAAATCTTGCTGATGGGTGTCCATCTCTGTAAAATTAAAAAAAAACCTGCATATTCATTTTGTGTTTTAGAAGTTTTGTAGGTAGATAGATAATGTTAGCCAACTTACGGAGAAACAGTGGCAAGACACATGGCATTTGGTTCTAAGATTTCTTTCCTTGAACAAGCTTCTTCAAACCAAGACTTAAACTGACCAAAGGGTTCCTTCGAAACTAAATGTTTTTCCAGAAATGTTTCATTTTTGTCTTTGTATTTAATTCTCATGCCTGAAAATAATTTTAAATAAACATAAGTACATAATATAACATGCACTGTATTAACGTTATTACCTAAAAATTATAATTATTGTTAGGTGGGTATTATGTGTTACATATTATGTAAATAATAATTTCTAACAAAAACAAGTCACTCAAAACTAAATAATCAATGTTTTAGTGTTTTGTTCTTTATTTGAAATTTTATGACTAATGAAAAAAAAAACACCATCGTCATTGAAATAAGAGTTAAAATGTGGGAAATTAATTGATTGGACAAAAGTCTCGAATAATCTCTACTACTATAGATATAAATCTACTTACCTCCAATGTCGATACTCATTTTCCGAAGATTATTGTGGCAAAAATTTTTTAAGGGAAATAGTAAAACACCAGCACACTTCGTCCCCATCCACTATAATCTGGCGACAATCAATTATATCATCATGCTACCCTCAGAATAGGCAAGTCTTTTTAAAATTCATAAAATGAACCAGTTTTATCTTCATGCCATTGCGTTTTGATTAACAAATATTATTTGAGTAAGCACTTAAATACTTAACGCTATCGCGTAAATAAAATTGAAGTGGTCATGCAGCATTATTAATCATTTACCTAATTAATACGTCGGAGTTACTGTAATTAATATTAAAACGGAATAAAAATAGTAGCATTCAGTACATATTCAGAATATAAAAAAAAAGTAATATAACTGTAATAAGGTACATACACAACAGATATACATGTGTCGTGAACAAAGGTCGCGAATAGTCAATAGATACTATAAATATAATACATTCTCTTAGATATTTACAAGAAGTTATGTGATAACACGTCTACAATAGCGACGTTTGATGATAAGAGATACTATAGCATTAGAACAATAAATATAATAATAGATAATGTTATCATATTATCTTATCAAATAATATGCTTAGATCGGTACATTAATAATTATTAATCAATATTTCATTTATCTTATTACCTAGTCCTCACCACAAAACACTATTACTCTCACTATTAATTAATTATTTACAAATCAAGCAAGAACATGGGAATATTCTCGAAGATTTTTATCATACATACAATTTTACTGTCTTATTTGATATTACTAAAACATAAAATCATTTTCGTAACTTTTTCACGAGCGAACGCTACGAGCGAAATCCTGAATAAAAATATGAAACATATATATTATAATTCTTTTTGATATGAAACATTCTATTATGAAGCGACTTCAAAAAAAGGAGGTATTTTTTTTAAAAAAACTGATAACTCCAAAAGAAATAAATTACATTTTATTCGTCGTATATTTTTTTCTGTTTGTTCAGCAATTTTTTTCCGTGGACCGTATATAGCCCAATTTAGCATTTTTTTGCCTTGGATAGGGTATGGCTTCGAAACAGTCTTATTTTCCTATAAACGTTGTACTTGTTCTCGTTCACCGCTCAACGTATGGCGACGGAGAAATTTTAAGTCTCACAAGGAAAAAGTTGGTCGCATGCTTCATTATGATCTCATCATTTTGTATTTTTAAAATATCATCGATGGATGAATATTCTTGTACCCATAATACAATCGTCAACGTGTATGCCACTTCACTGACATGAGACATCATCTGATTTTTTGTCACTCTGTCACTTAATTGATTTGTCACATTTCAGAAGTGAATAAAATAAACTAGATAATTTCATTGTGTTAAAATTATATTAAGCTTCATAATGGAATCCGAAGTAGTAAAAGAGAAAATCCACACAGAGCCTATGCTCAACGATCCTCGCTATATTACCTTATTGAGTTTGATAGTTCTCATTTTTACACTCGGTGCGTGTTATTTATATATTTACTTGGTTTATTCCTTAGTATTACTAGAAATTCTGAAATACTGACTTAAAAATTATAAGCATTGCAGTAAAATTGCACTTCATGTAATACAATACCGAATATTTTTTTACATCTGTTACTATTCATTACAGTTATTTGTGTATATAAAACGTGATTTACTTAGCCTTATTGTATAAGCCTTATGTATATATTACGATATTTTTATGTGTTATTTCTCGACTGAAATATCTCTTCACGTGCTGTAGGAGACATTTGAATTAAACTTTATTGTCAAATAAATATTTTTCAGTTTTCTGGTGGTGTTTCTCCCGGCGTCGCACTCTCCGCAAGTCCGTGCTGTTGATGGGCCTGTCCGACTCGGGCAAGACCCTGCTCTTTGTGAGGCTGGTCTATTCACAGTTTAGACAAACATTCACTTCTATGAAAGAAAATGTTGAGGAATACATAACTTCAAGTGTAAGTTTTATTAATGGTTTATAAAAATATTGTAGTTTGCCAGCTTTCTACGTCAAGTATAATATGTAATATACTGTAGTATAGTAATAAACAAATTGCATAGTATACTGATAATGTGAAAAGTATGCATTTCAGTTACTATTCAGGAGCGTAGTAATAGATAATTTGACTACTGTTTTTGCTTTCCTATATGTTCACTAATAAATAGCAATTAGATATAGTGAAATAAGCTAAAGTAAATCAAATCAATCAATATCTACTTATTATATTGTTAATTGAAAAGTATAATAAGTAAAGTATAAAGTGTCAACACGTACACAATTTTGATTCAATCTTTGGTAATGGTATTTTTTTTAAGCATTGAAGAATTAATATTGTATTGTTTTTTTTGTTTGTTTACAGAAATCATTAAGACTTGTAGACTTACCTGGACAAGAGAGGTTGAGGAACAAATTCTTTGACCAATACAAAAGTAGTGCTAAAGCTATTGTGTATGTCATTGACTCTGTTACCATTCAAAAGGAAATAAGAGATGTCGCTGAGTATGTATGAAACATAAGTTTATATTATTAATTACTTTTATACCTTGACTGCCTCGCTGGTCTAGTTGTATTATGGTAGGACTGCAGTGCTGTGGTCATGGGTTTGTTCCTGGGTCGGACAATGCAATATTTAGTTTTTCTAATTAGTATCACCCTGGAGTCTGAAATTTGTGCCCGATATGATGACAGGCTTACCCCTTATTACATCATGAGATGGAATACATGTGAAAAAAGGGGGTGGAAAGAAGGGGCACCAGATGCACCTCTGCCTACCCCTTTGGGGATAGAAAATAGGATAGAAAGTCTGAGTGTGTATTTATATATTATATTTAGTCATTCATAGTTCACCAATGTAAGCTACTTTTATACTAATATTATAGATATGAAAGTCAGTGAAAAGGTTTTGATGTTTGTTAGAAGTATATTATTATGTAGATAGATATAGCTGAATGGATTTGGATGAAATTTGACATATCGTCGTTGTATGTGGAGAATTAAATAACTCGGATTTTGGCCATTTTGGACTTTCAACACTTTTGTGTTGCCCAAAACATGGCGCATATTTTGGCCTAACAAGCATTTCATAATCTTATCCCGTTTCGAAATTATAGCTTTTTTATGTTAAAAGTGGAGAAATAAATATATTCAAATAACATATATTTTGTTGTAGAAAAAGTAAACAATAAAATCAATAAACTGCGACTTATAATCTGTTCAATAGTAAAGAAATTAAATAAAATGAGTTGTTTAATTCTTCCTTGAGTCTATTGTTAGTAAACAAAATTAATCAAGTGTGTAGAAGAACTAAACAACTTGATTTGTTTAATTTAGACATTGAAAATCCTAATGGTATTCACTTTAATAAACTATAATTGTAATTATTTAACCTTATAATTACTTTACCATATGGTTTCTAGTGTGGCAAAACTAAATAACTATACGAGTTATTTAGTTTATTTCAACAAACTTACAAAACATTATTGTGGCAGAATTAAATAAGAAGTTTTTATTTTTTTATATTTTTATTCTTTAGGTCAGAGTTTTTTTTGTTCATGCATAATATAATCTATACTCTATACTATTATATAAAGCTGAAGAGTTTGTTTGTTTGAACGTGCTAATCACAGGAACTACCAGTCCAAACTGAAAAATTCTTTTTGCGTTGGATAGCCCTTTGTTCGTGGAGTGCTATAGGCTATATATCATCACACTATACCCAATAGTAGCGGAGCAGTAATGGCTAATCTCAGGAACTACCGGTCCAAACTGAAAAATTCTTTTTGCGTTGGATAGCCCTTTGTTCGTGGAGTGCTATAGGCTATATATCACCACGCTATACCCAATAAGAGCAGAGCAGTAATGGCTAATCTCAGGAACTACCGGTCCAAACTGAAAAATTCTTTTTTCGTTGGATAGCCCTTTGTTCGTGGATTGCTATAGGCTATATATCATCACGCTATACCTAATAGGAGCGGAGCAGTAATGGCTAATCTCAGGAACTACCGATTCGAAGTGAAAAAAACTTTTTGTGTTGAATAGCCCTTTGTTTGTAGAATGTTCTAAGTTATATATCATCACGCTATGACCAATAGGAGCGGAGCAGTAATGGCTAAACTCAGGAACTACCAGTTTGAACTGAAAAATTCGTTTTGTGTTGGATAGCCCTTTATTTGTGGAGTGCTATAGGCTGTATATCATCACGCTATGACCAATAGGAGCGGAGCAGTAATGAAACATGTTGCAAAAACGGGGACAATTTATTAGTTTTGAGAGCTTCCGTTGCGTGCGCTGCGTAAACGGTTAAAGCTATGCAACAATAATGTATGACGGGATTGTTGCTCTTAAAAAGTTCTAAAAAATATATTATAAAACAAAGTCCTCCACTGCATCTGTCTGCCTGAACGTGTTAAACTCAAAAACTACCCAACGTATTACGATGAAATTTGGTATGGAGACAGTTTGAGACCCTGGGAAGAACATAGGTTCCGGGGAAACTACTACTTTTATAACGGAAAACTAGCCTGAAAAACTTTATAACGCGGGCGGAGCCGCGGGCAAAAGCTAGTAGATAATAAGACCCAAGATATATAAAAATACCAACATTAAAATTATTTATAGTTTTTTAGTAATGCTTAAAAATAACGAAAAAAAAAACAGTTAATCGCGTTTATCTCGAAACTAGAAATTTTGAGTTATTTAGTTCTCCACCTACAGCGACGATATAGACCATGTCCTCGATTAAATATAGGCTATTTTATTTCCAGACAATTTGCTCATGTGGGAAATATTTGAATTCAGTCTAAGAAATAGATTTGCAGTTACAAATATTTCTACAATATTGTTGTTTATGTTACAGATATTTGTACACTATTTTGTCTGACCCTGTTACCCAGAGCAATACACCACCAGTATTAATATTGTGTAACAAGCAAGATCAGCCGATGGCTAAGGGGAGTCAAGTTATCAAGAGCTTGTTGGAAAAAGAAATGTAAGTGTGGTGTTTGATACATAGTTTAGGCACAAAAAAAATGAAGACCAATTTATTTTATGACATTTTACAATGTTAGAAATAAATGTGGCTCATACAAGTTATTTCAACAAATGCAATTTGCAAAAATACCTCACGACAAAGACAGACACAGATTTCTCAGTCAGGTTCTTTCTTAAATTTTTATGCAATTTTACAAAGAAAAAAATATTATGCATCATAAAGTGGGACTGAGGCCTGTGCTTGATTTGAGGAGAATCGAAGCGAATAGAATAGAATTCCATTTATTCTAAACGCGCGGTGGTGCGGCGCGTTCCTAGTGCTTGCAATTTCATGGTAAAAGAAAGGCACCTGGTCGACGCTGCGAATTATAGTACCGTCTTCGTCGAGTTATTCAACACGGCAATGTTTTTAAAGACTCATAGAATATTGGTAGCTTGCTGTACTTATATAATATCGGCCCTGTATTGTATACCGTCCCACTGTTGGGGCACGGGCCTCCTCTACTACTGAGAGGAATTAGGCCTTTGTCCACCACGCTGGTCAAGTGCGGATTGGTAGACTTTACACACCCTCGAAATTCCTATAGAGAACACCTCAGGCATGTAGGTTTCCTCACGATGTTTTCCTTCACCATTGAAGCAAGTGATAATTCACAAAGAAAACACACATCATTTTAGAAAAGTCAGAGGTGTGTGCCATTTGGATTTGAATCTGCGGACATTCGTCTTGGCAGTTCGTTCCACAATCAACAAGGCTATCGCCGCTTTTATTGTGGTGCTGTACTTACCACCAAAATAAAAACACTTTATATTTTTCAGAAATCTAGTGCGTGTGACCAAGTCAAACCAACTCCAATCGGTGGATCCATCGCAGAGCAACAATGCGACATACCTCGGCAAAATCGGCAAGGATTTCGAATTCTCCCACATCAACATCCGCGTGGACATTGCCGAATGTTCGGCGAACACCGGCGACGACGAAAACCCCGTCGACATCAAAACTGTCCAAGACTGGATTTCCAAACTTTAAATTAGGATTAAAATAAATTTTGGCATTTAATAAGGTTTCCTAAGCCAAAAAAAAAATGTGAGTGTTTTGCTCGCTCAATATCTCATATTAATTTTGTTTGTAAAGTTTGCAAATATACAGTAAAATAAACGTTTGCTTAAACAAGTCTCGAATTTTACTCCTGCAAACATTTTATCAAATTACTTTGAATATTTTTGTATATTTGTATTACATATCGAAAACATTTTTTTGGTATATGATTCTCAAATTGTAATACTTATGCATTTAGTATTTTGTAAGTCAATATTTTCTCGAGAAATAAATGACTGATTTTTATAACACAATGTTTAATTGCCATATAATATATCTTCTATTTATTTTCTATATAACAACAAATATACCCCGAAATAAGACATAAGCCTGTTTTATTCCTATATACCTTAAAATTAGATGGGGTTTCCACTTGTGACTCATAATCGCAAGACTTATTAACTCAGGCACGCACAGTCCGAGTGCGGAATATTGTTACGAATCGAAAAACGAAGCCAAATGGAACACAGAAAAATAGTTAATATTTCACAAGAATGTCGACACAAATGCTTAGCATTCTTCGCATTTTTTATATTTTACTTTGCAGCGATATTTTTTTTAAATCCGACTAATCGGTACCAGTATGTGTAGGGGGGTGCGGGCAAAATAAATTTTACGCTGGCTACAAAGTGTGCAAGTCATAAATTGGGATAAATAGGTGTTTCATATAATTCCTGGGCCAGATCTCGTAATTAGTAGTACAGTTTGTACAAGTTTGTATAGATTTTTTTTCAATGCATGTACTATGTTGCTATATAAACTGATACTCTATACAAAAATGTATTCGCTTTTAAATTCAATAACAATGAAGTGTCGAAAGCTAGAAAAGTGGTGAGAAGTTAGGAATATTTTGAACGCCTAATGCTGTGTTTAGCAAAATAGTTTAGCATGCATATAGCTAATTTATACGTTTCAAAAACATTTCTTTACTATAATTTAAGTTTTGTGCATTAAACTGCCGATTGTCATTAAATACATGTATTATTATACAAATACATCATGATATTCACAAAGAAACGTGAAAAAAAGGTCTACAAAAAGCATATTATGAGCAAGATATTATAATGTCGAAGGCCGATGAGTGACGCCTGCAGACAGCCGAGTGCAGACCAATACAACGGTATAATCGAATCTGCAACATAACCGTAATATGCCTAAAGGCAAAAAGAGGCGGATGCAGTAATCTGTGTGAGTACGTTCGAGATAACAAAAAAAAAACAGGAATATTCCATTTAAAAATAATTATTTAATTCATATTATGCTTTACAAAGATGTAAAGCCACAGTTTCAAAACTTTATATGTTGAAGAATATTTAATAACCGCTACCTATATTATATATACCTAGAAAAGAAAACCGTACAAGTGCGAGCTGGACTCGCGCACCGAGGTTTCTGTACGAACCTGTTGGTCTGATATCTTAGTATATAAGTTCAAATTTGACTAACTCAACTTTGCCGAACGACGGACTTGTTTTATATTAATTGTAACTTGATAACTCTACGCATTACTGAGAGAAAGTATCTGGACAGACGAATGAACTGTAAAGTGATTCTATAAGAGTTGTTATTGAGGTACGAATCCCTAAATATAATGACTAGCTAATTATCTCATGCTTGAAAATCCGTTTTACTTTTTCCCTTGGCTACCATATAAAAATATTGTCTCTACATTTGGCGAAAACTTAATATTATTAAATTCATAAATCATAACGGTATAGCGATATATCGATCCAGGTGCAACGTGCTTATCCCTTTACTGATACGCCGTGATAGTACAATATAATAGCGTAGAAAAATAATGCTGTGTCGAAGAAATGTTAATGATGACACCATGACTTGACAGTAAATCGCCATCAATGCTGATATTGATTACAGTAATTGTTACTTGTGCATATTCATAGCTGTTAAATAGGGTTATTGATAAAGTTACCAGCGCTAGAAGCTTTGTTCCTTTTGACCTATCAATTGAAGGGTTAAGTACAATAGATTTATGCATGTAACTTGCTGATCATTAGAATTTTCTATGGATAGAGCGATAGTAAAATGTTACTCAATTATAACTTTATGCATATTCATGATTTATTGTAAATTAGCTACTTGTATGTGTGCAATATAAAATTACTTATAGTTAATATGTGATATTATTACCAATAACGTTTCATTTACGATCTGTGATAAATTAATAAAAAAAAATAAAAAAATAATCTACATTTTATTAATCTTGTCCGATGGAATTCTTACCACTCTAATAGGTGTAATTCAAAAAAATATATTCGGGTAGTTTGTCAGTTATTGCTATGAATTTAGTTCAATAGGAAATAAAATAATCAGATCTAATATGACTACTTAGATATACATACTAATTCGAACTTAAATAACAGTTCGTTGTAAATGTACAAGTGGCTTCCATGTTAATTTTAGCAACATTCTTATGAATTCATATCATTGAAAAATTTTAAGTAATTAAAATAAAGCTTATCAATTTGCTCTTGCTTGGTAGGAATTACGCGATTATAATATATATAAGTATAAGTATTTAATATACATTAATGTTAAGGACTTTAGTAGGAGACTTTTCATTTATGTTATAAAATCTTTCCCGTTTTTCGTTCGGGAAAGATTTTACAACATAAATAAAAAGTGTGTTGTGTGTATACAAACTCCATGGTGACGCACTTACGTGTACGTTGGTGTCCCAATAATTTAATGTTTAGGTATTTAACCATAATTTTCTAGTATTATTTTTTTATTATTAAGGTTACTAAATTCACACTTTTAATGGCCGTAGTTAATTATTATTTGTCCATTTCCTGCCAGCAATTTGTCCCCACAAATGGAGGTGATATAAAATAAAGTTTAAAGCTGTTATTATTATAATTCCCCGTGCTTATTCACTTTCCAAAAATAAAGTGTCGGTGCCATTAAATAAATTATGATTGCGTTCATCAGTCGGGGAATGAAGACGTCAATAAAAGTTGCCATGTTTTCAGATCAATAATGTGCGGTAATTTAAGTGTTGAAGTCATAAAATTCCGCATAAAATGCTGTTAACTGTGAATGACCAAAATGACTGTTATTTGGCTACGTACTCCCTACCGCACTTTATGACTGTTTCGATTTCATATAGAAATAAAATTAATTTTCCAGTCTTAGCAGTTTTACAGAACTTAAAATTATGTATTACTCATTATTCAATGTAATGGGATAATTTAAAACTAAGAAATGAAGTTCGCGCTCCGGCTTTTGTGGCATAATTGAGTTTTACAGTCAGCAATGGACGAGAAGGTCTACTATGGAAATAATATAGAGTTTTAAAAGTGTACAAAAAAGTGTTTTTACTTCGGTAGACAGTATTTTTATATCTCTTTTATAAGCGAACAAAATTAGGCATTAGGTCTTATAAGCGAATTTAATCGATCTGATTATATTATATGTCATTCTTACCTATTCAAGTGCCTTTAAGTTTTTCGCTTACGATTTCCTTTTACCTCCATTCATAACACTTGCATTTTTTTATATTATCAACAATGAAGGAAGGGTCGTGTGACTTTAGGTTGCGCTTATTTCTAACGCTACTTACCTTTGATAACCACAAAATGGCTACCTGCTTAATGGTTAGATGTCATAATTGAAACTGAATTGTAAATGTTCCCACGGTAAAAGGCTTACTTTACCCTCCCACGGCCGAAGCCAGCCGTATGATCCTGTTGTTCGCATCATTCACTCAGTACAAAGGACAACCTGTACCGCTTTCAAGACTCCCACAGAAACCATGTCACGAATACGCTTTGCGAGCGAATTTGTTTTATTTCATTTTTCTGCATTTTGGATTGGTATTTGCTTATTTAATTTAATTAAAATTGACTATAAAATGTTGTTTAGCCGTGTATAGATGTTATAATCGTTTAGTTAGTAAATTATGCAAGAATTGACGAAAAAGAAATACATCAATATCATTGTTTTATATAAATGAAAATAAAATGTGATCATTCCGAAGCTATATGAAGTCCAACGCAAAAAGAATCAAATCGGACCACGGGGTAAAAAATTATTGCTGGAGAAACATGAAAAAAAAAAATACGATGAACAGCGTAACCTTCTTTGAATGACTCCAAAGGAGCTTAAAAAAGATATGGGTTAACGATACTTGTAGAGAATTGCTCTTTGTAGATATTATGTGTGATCATTAACTGGTATTAATTAATTATTAATTAGTATTAATTAATCATTAATCAGTAAGTTTTTATATATCTCATGATTTGGTTCAAGATCTTGTATATCTTTTCTTTTTCTAAGTCAAGCCGTTAATCTTGCTCTTTTTCATAACATCAATTAAATCACAAATAGAAAGTGTTGTTACAATGTAGGTACAGTATATTAATATAATAACAAATGAAAGAGCATTCTCTATTATAAAATATGTAAAGCAACTACTGTTTGTCGTTTTCTTTTGACATTTATATTTGTAACTAGTCGTAGCAGCGACTCCGTCCGCGTCTATTTTTATTAGCATTATTTACTCCACTACTTCCAAATACTTATGTTCTTGGTTTTTTATAAATTAAACGTAAACTGAACTGTCACCTATCTTATACTACAACCTACATTTAAATACTTTCAAACGTTATACGTGATACACGAAGAAATTACCAAACTCCATTGTTTTATGATATAAAATAAATAATATAATATGTTTTTTTTTTTTGGGGGAACTGCCGTGCTTATCACCGGGGGTACCCCGCTAATGGTGTACGGGCGATCCCCCGGCTTAGCAACCACGGCAGCCCCTTGATGAGTTGGTGGGCCCTACCGCTATCACTGGAGGTTCGGTAGCCTCCAGCTAGGCGGTCTTAGGGCTCGAGAGGAAGAAGGGAGGGGATAGAGGGAAGGAAGAGAAGGGGAGGGAAGAGGAGTTTTTAGGATGGTTGGAAGGAAGGGAAGGGAAATGTTCACGAACCCTTAGACAGACCTCAATGTGAACTTAGCAACCAAGAGGCATACGCACGAGCTTTGCGCCTAGGGTCGCGGCAAATGTGCCCCCGTGCATGGGCGTGCATTTGGTGTGGAGACCAAGCGCACAAGAATTGCCTCGGGCGGGAATATAATAATATTAGCTCTGTATATACTGTCCCACTGTTGGGTACGGGCCTCCTCTACTTCTGAGAGCGATTAGGCCTTAGTCCACCACGCTGGCCTAGTGCGGATTGGTAGACTTCACACACCTTCGAAATTCAAAGGAATAGAGAACTTCTCAGGTTTGCAGGTTTTCTCACGATATTTTCCTTCACTGTTAAAACATGCGATAAATCACATAGAATATACTAATACCTACACACATAATATTTAGAAAAGTCAGAGGTGTGTGCCCTTGGGTTTCGAACCTGCGGACATTCGTCTCGGCAGTTCGTTCCACAACCAACTAGGCAGCCGCTTTATGATATGCGTAGATTATTTTTCACGTGTTACTACTGTATAATTTTAATGGTATGTTCCATTTATCGGTGTATCTTTAAATTGCGGTTAACTATATTCGATGTCCATTCGAGATTGCGAATGGTCATGATTTCAGCCATGTATTTATGCATCGCAATATCAATTTTTCATCGGATTCTATTGCTACCGGCTGAGTTTATAGGACAGATAAGTGCTAAGTATTTAATGGCGAACATATTAAGTGCATATTAGTGATGCAGAAATAACATTAAATATTGTCGATGGTTTACTAATAAAAAGTCGGATTTGCGTGTATTATTAAATTTCATCACTTTATTGATACTGTTGGAGAATCAAAACTGAGTAGGAATTTTCAAGCTACCCTTTTAATATTTAGTCAATTTTCAGTTTGGAAACTGCATTATATTCAATATTTCAGACGGTTTAACAAACACACTGCGAGTCATATCACACTTAAATACGTTTATCTTATTAAAAAAAAAATAAAGAAATCATTGCCAATTATTTAAATACATTCAGATTTATTCACGCTTGTCATCCACATCTGAACGTTTAAATCTTCGAATATGACGATTTCGCGGACACCTGGCATTCCTCTCGCACCGACGAGTTCCGTAGCGAATGGCTAATTATTTTAATCAAGGATTAATCGGATTCTTTGTGGAGCGATAAACGTGATTGCGTCGTGGCCATCGCGTGTCATCCTTATTAATACTCGCATTGGACCGTTAAAATATCTCGCTTTATAGGCAGAACAAACAGGCCGCGCTGCGTGTGGTCCCAAATGGAAATCAATGCTGATTTCAATATTTATCAACAAACGTGGACTTTGCGTCGGAGATACGCAGTTATGCAAAACGATTATTGGCTCAGTACATTCGATTTAGTCGATTGGCTATGCGATATGCAGTGGATGCTTACAAAGATGAAAACGTGTAGAAAATTGCGTTTATAAACAAATTATTAATGTATACATATTATAAAGGCAGTCTTAGAGTTACATTAATATGAACTTGCTTGACGTAGGTTTTCGAGAAAACCTGATTTACAGATCATCGGGGCAAATTATTGGTTACATGAAAAGGTATTGAGACAAAGTAGCCTACTGTCTCTTTTTAGGATTTCACCCATATTATTACTAATAAACTAAATATCTATTCAGCAGTAAAGCCGTGGTAACATAACTGACTATATTTACTTAGACGTACTCGTATTTACAATACTAGAACAGATATTATAATATGTGGAATGTGGATTTTTCCGGATGTAATTTAAACACCTGGTTTGCGAAGGCGTAATGGTAGATAAAATATTAACTAATATGTACATATATAGCAAAAGTGGGCAAGAAGAATATATTATAATTTTATAGCTAGCTAATTAGGTTTTCCAGTTATATTAGATATTAGTAAATTTGAGTAACAACAAAAGCTACGAAATTGTTAAACGCAAAGTTTAATTCTATTTTAATGTAAAAATTTATAAAATCTCGTCCAAGAGTGGAAGAATCGAAAATACTCGATACTCGGTAAACTCGTTAAGGGTGCACAATTAACTGATTACTGTGGAATAAGCGTGGCGCTCCTCGGATTCCCGACCCTTGCCTTATATGTTTTACGACAGAGATGTAGCTAGGACATGTTCGCGGGAATCTTTAATAGAGTGAAAATAATAATAATATTACAGGTATAAATGTGAGAAGTAAATATAAATACAATTTGTTTTAATAGGAAATGAATTTTGTTTTAAAAAATCATCAGCTATAAATATTATAATGCAATTGAAAACCAAATGTTAGATGAAACCACGAATTACGTTATTAAATTCAGTATAAAATGTTAAATGTACCTAACATTGAACATTTTATAAAACTATTGTGGTATGTCTGGCTTTACATGTAATATGTAGATGTCTATCATATAAGTACTCAATATCTTATAATGCTTTAACTACCTACACCTTTATAAATTTAAGAGTAGTAATATCGTCGTAATGAAAAAAAAAACGTATCTAACATTTTGTTTTCTCCGTATAAAAAAGTGTATAGAAACATTATTTTCCCTTGGTGTCTTTTGGTGGCTTTTAAATAACTAATAATGAAAGCGTCTTTTATAAACATTCAATTTGCAACTTTAACATTATATTTATATACAGTAACTAGCAAAGTAACTCATTTATGTCATCGATTTTTTGTTATTGGTGCAAAAATGTTATTTTAGGTCTCCACGGTTACCAGAGTGTTTTTAAACGGAAACAAAATATGCAGGAACGGTTATGATTACACGCCCCTTGCGGCCGTATATTTTTTATGATATAAAATGACTTTGACATTTCTGTTTGGGGCTCAGCGGCTCCCTGTGGAGTGGTCCGAGTGCCTACCTGTCTCGCGCCTTTGTCGGCGCGTTCATACCTTGTTGACATTTTGTGTAGCAAATCTTCATTCCGCGGCCCCTTTGAAGCGCACCTTAATATTATTTAATTTTTGATGTACGCCTCATACGTTCTATAAATAATGAGAACTTTAGTAATTGGCCCATTTTTTATCTGCAACGATTATAAATTTCTTTCAGGTGACGTTTTAAATAGATAAATAAGTACCTACTTGGCTGGGCATTTTAATATGCTATTGTGTTTAATTTATTGAATCCATTCTTTACTAGTTTAAAATGTTCGTATTTATTGATTTGTGATTAAAATGGAGTTGATTGTATTAATGTTTTTGTTGATTCGTGTTCGTTTATTGTTGCTATTTAAATACATAAGCCTGTTTGTCTCGATAGCTGCATACACGAAGCCCTTGATGCAGCTGCTCTGAGGACCGCCTTCTCACGTGGTTGACCTCAATTCGCTGCGCCTATTGGCTGTGTTTTCACATTTTTCTTTGTCATGTTCAATGTGTGTAATGTCTGGCCAGTATGTATGTACAAGCAACTTCCCTTTTTTGTTATCTTATAATGATAAGGTTGTATTTCTTATAATTATGTCTATAATCCAGTTTATAATTAACATAATGAGACAGCAGCCGTAGGTAGTAAAACTTTTTATTCGACTCTATAATAAATCAAATAAAAAAATTGTAGTATTATAAAAATTTAATAACTTTAATCGCGTCTAATTTTGATATATCGATGAATGTAGTATTGTATTACCGGTTTATTGTGTTTAATATTATGTCAAAGTGAATTTAATATGTTCATTACAATAACTCTGACTAAAAACAAAATATAGATTTATATATCTCGGTCGAAGTTAAATTTATTTGAAAAAGAGCTTCTGTATTCGAAGCCAAAATACTTATTCGTTTTGTGTGTTAAGTATTGTTTTATTACAATTATATATAAATTTATTTAGTCCATGCCGTATATTTATGATGATTGATAATATTTATACTATTTTAAATATAGCTTCCATAACAGAATCAATCAACAGGAATACCTTGCAAAAATAACAAATTTGATTGTTATTAATTGAAGTGCCAACCGAAGCAATCATGTGCCGCAAGAACAAGGACTCATACATCTGCCCCATTTATTAATATCGCCGACAATAAAACATTTGAAACACGTTCTTTTGAATCAATACTCGCGTCTCCTGTATGAATTATTTATAAATATTTTATTGTCGCTTTATCGCCTGCATCGCGATCGGCCTCTCCCTGAACGGATGCGGTGCTCCTCTGGTGAAATAATAATCAGAACATAATTTTATTTTTGACAAATAACTGGTCAGCATTGGGTGTAGTCGGGTTTTTGCGTGCGGGTGCGGCGATCGGCGAGCGGCCGCGATCGGATTCCGCGTTCGCTTTATTGCTTGAATAAACATGGAGGATGCTGTCGGTATGTCACTCTTTGTAATTGTCCCTTGGGTAAACACATTAAGTAGCATTCTGTTTATTATTACGTTCTTAATTAACGTGTGCGTTGCTAGTGGGCTGTGATTGCTGCAGCCAATAACTGAGTAAATGAGTACAAGGATAGAGATCACAACGATTAACGTAGTATATTATTAAACTAGGTCAACCGATGAGCTATGTAATTATAACTAAGCTTTTAAAGGTTTCATTAGACCGCTATCAAAGTTTTGATTTCTAAATGTAAATGAACAATGTATTATGTGTAGTATAAAGATTTTTTAAAAATAAATATAAGTATGTTAAAACAAATTAACCCATTCAAAATTCTATGTGCTAGTTGCTTACGCTGGTCGTAAGAATCTTTTAGTGCATGTACGTAGGTAGTCCTGTCAACTTGTTCAAGATTAAATATCGGAGGAATTAATCTGAAATTAATACAACAGGATACTTTAATTAAGATTAAATAGTTTACACATTTGATCTCTTGATGTCCATTGATGTGTATTCTTTATTAATTACGTTTTATATTCTCTTTAAATATAATTATATTTAATTAACGGTAAACCAGTCAGGGTAAATTAGTGCATTGAAAAGTAGAAAGATTGCATATTAAAATCATGAGACGTGGTAGAGGGCAGAAATTAAAAGTTGTAGTAGCTTTAGCTTTTTATTTAAGAAACAATACGTATTATTTGCAAGATTACTGTTATTAGCAAATGTAATATATTTTGGCTTGAAATGAAAAAGCGACCAAATGTACGCCTTATATTTGGACACTTTTTCCTATGACACTGATTTTCTTTAACGATACTTGACTTTTGTACAAGTAGATGTGGTAAGTAAATCTTACATTTGATAACTCATTATTATACTTATTCTGGAAACAACAATAATATTATGATATAATTATGTGAACTTTACAACATTATGACATTAGGTATACTTACACTAAACTATAAATTGATTAATTAAAGAAAAAACAGGTACGTTTTTTCCTTGCATCTAAGTCTCGATGTATTTAAATAGCTAATACATAAAAGGGCACGTACTCTTTTGATTCCTTATTTTATTGTATGTCATAATACAAATCGATCAAACAACTCAAGCGCATTATATCTTACTTTGTATTGTGTCTCGCATCAGTCATGTTCCAGTAATCAATGTTGCTATCAAGATGATATTATACGTGTTGGAGATGTCATTTGTTATGTTTTAAACACTACTGCTGATTATTTTATACCGTTATTAGTGTCACATGTCATTTACGATAAATACCCATATTCTACAGACATATTAATATGGGATTTAACTGAATATAAGCGCAACAGGTGCACCCACTTTCCGCCGTGTGTCTCGTGATGTGATAGGGGGCGAGCCTATCGCCATATCGAGCACAAATTTCAGGCGCTGGGGTGATAATAAGTTGAAAAACCCTATATTACTTTGTCCGACCCGGGAATTAAACCCGAGACCTCAGTACTTTAATCGTACCATAATACAACTACGGCAGCGAGGCGGTTATAATTTGTTTTGCCACTTAAAAGAAACAGTAAATCCAATTATTTTATAAAAAATCTACTTCATACATCTTCGTGTTCCTAAGGAAATGGTCATTCCAGACAGACAAGACAAGTGAAAAAGAACCATATGGGTAAATATATGTTTTCTTATCAAGGTATGGAACCTTAAAAGAAGAAACAATAGGTATTCCTTCACGCTTTAAAATAGCTGTAATTAAAATATTATTCTTGCCACAGAAGGTCCAATAAATTTATGCTATTTAATTTGCGATTTTATGTTAGTATTGTTGGGTATTGTGTTTCAAGATATTTGTATTTCGTTAAGGAAACTGAAATAAAAACGGATTCAATTAATTACATAACTATATCATGACGTGCTAGGAACGTTTTACTGTTATAATTAACTGATAAATTCTAAATCGGTATTTGCGTACCTTTTATTCGCTCAGTCGCCCTCCACGAATGTTGCACGGGAGTTATAAGACACTTTCTCCACAAAACCAAAAAAGGTTGAGACACAAATCTTGTATACTTAAAACGTATGAACTAACAAATAGTTTAGTTTTGTTATATCCTTGCATGTCTTGATATGACATTGAAATTAAAGTTTTAAGAATTATGTCTTTTTTGGATACCTTGGGTATTGTTTTCCTTTACTTGATAAATCAACGTCATACATTTAAGCTATTATTTATTGAACTGGCTCATTTAGCTGATAAATTGCGTGGCTCGTATTATGGGATGATGAATCATGTCCGTGTCAACGCTTATGGCGCTTTCGGGAGAGTTTAAAGGGACTATTTTGATGCTACAATGAGATAATGTCCGCTCCATAAACGAACTCATTTCAAGCTTATACTCAAGTTTTTTAATCAAAAGTATTAGGTCTGACCTAATGAATTCTATTTCTATTGTTTATGATTAATCTCCAACATTTATCTTACTTCTTCTTACCAATACCAAAGATTGTGCAAAGTGTTGGTTGTTTGTTAGAACTAAATAGACATGTTGGATGAAAGTTGCTAAAGAGACGAATCCTAGGTTAACGTATAGTTTTCTTTTTTGTCCCGGAACTCAGTTATACAGTACACCTTTTACTTAATTAACTTAAACAAGTATGTAATTAATTCCATATACGATAAAATATTGCTATAAATGAGAAGGAATGCCTACGTTAATTCGTCCCAAATACCTAAATACAGTTTCTCTTTATGATAATTTCAAAATAAAGACTGCAGTTTAAAATTGGAGCTGCATTGGATCGATTGAAGGGACGTTAATTAGAGTTCATTGTCAACGGGCTGTCAGCGCGACTGTATGCAAACGTACGGACCACAAGACGTATGTTTTATTCTTATTTCCATATAACCATTCTTTGGTATGGTAATGAATTTAAGTATCAGATATAAAAAGTTTTGAATAAATAGATCGATGGCAAGATGGAAGTCGTTATTCAGGCTGGTTATGTCGGTTTTAAACAAATATTAAAAGGATGTTTTATTAGAGTTATCTGTGTAAAAAATATTTGGACAAAAATTATCTTATGGTTATTTATCATGCTTAAGCCATATTAAACTTTCACGGAGTCTTTGAGCCGCATTTTGAACTTGCAATACCACCTTTTTACAAAGCTTCAAACTCAAATTAAACACAACAAGTGCGCATCAATAAATAATTTTGATACTGAAAAAAGACGTATTTTAAAATCACAAATGTTTTATTTAAGCTCAAAAGTGAAGTACGTTTTATTTTTGCAAATGTGTGGGGCATATTGCGTTGGGCTCTGTGCCTTCACAGTGGCCGCCAAGTATTTTAATTAATGCCACACCGCAGGTACATAAATTTTCAGAACATTTTACTGATTAAAGTTTTCTGCGGCCTCACTACTTATCGACGAATTTTTCCGCTCCATTGTACACTGACTGCCATTAAAGTGGACGTAAAATTATATTTTGCTAAAATTACGTGCGTATAAACAGATATTCCGCTGATTACGGATACCATCTTTTGATATTTAAATATAATAACAATTTTACCACAATGCTTTTTGCGTTTGGATTGTGTTATCCCATTCTAGATTCTGGAATAGGTCTCGGTTAAAGATTACTTTTTTATATAAAATAAATAAGGTAATATAATAAATTCTAGCCACTTTATGCAACGTAAGTAGAGTCAATTTTTATAATCAACACCTATTAGATACAATAGATATATTTTTTGATCAATATAAGTTTATATGGACACAAGTTCGTCCATATAAACTGCGCCGCGAGTGCATGCCTGCAGCGCTACCGAAATCTGTAATGACGCGACACTCGGCAGCGGGCAGGAAGAGCGCGCGTGCTCGCGACAAGCCTCGCTCGCATGCCGGAGCGTGCATTATTCAATACAATATTATCAATAAATTAATGCTCACATTCGGACGCCACCGCACATACTAATGGCGACACGCGGCGCGACGCTTTTTGTTACACCGCCTCGTCCATTCAGCTTTCCATTGATACCAGAGCGCAAAAACTGGCCGACTCTCTTGTACTCGAAACTAACTAACATTGCCACTTTTTATTGGTATCGACAAGGACGTGATCCGTTTTTGTTTTGGTAAGGTGAGGGGAATATTTAATTGCAGTTTCAATTGGGCTGGATGCGGGAATGTTCATTCGATACTAATTTGCCCGACGCAAAGGTATTTATCTTTAGTGAGTTATGAAAATTGTTTTAGAGATGAGAGTCGATAAGTAAGAGAATGTTGGTGCAATAGCTTATTAAAAATGTAGAACGGATGTTAAAAAAAATTAACCATCCAAATTGACTGCTGATAAAAAGAATAGGGGAAAAAACAGTGGATTGAAAATATAAAAAATAAATACGCATTAATTCACCATAGTTAATGCAAGAACTCACCTAGTTAACAATATCTTTACGAGTATCAATAATTTATGCGCATAAATTCAAAATATATGTACTTATATGTCAATTTCACCCATTTTATAAACGGAATAAAGCGATTACAGAAAATAATGTACCAACAATAAATGCTTCACAGCATAAAGTAGCCTGAAGCTTCTTGTTAAATATCACTCCGTATACGCGTGGGTTATAAATATTTATAAATTTACTTTCATCGCATTTATAATAAACCTGTAATTATGTAGTCCTAATTAGTGTTTTATGTGTATTATAAAAATGTTGCCAAAATATTTTACGCCATAAACAGAGGTGACGTTTGTCGGAACTTGGTCCGTGATTGCAATTTATGTTTGCAATTTGTTCTTGAATGTGATATTTTCAACGTTAATTGCAATGAGAATTATTTAACTGTATACAGCGATTGTATTTGAATTGACTAACCATTATAGGAGGAAGTAATCTCCGAAAGTACTCACCTGTTTTAGGAAATTATTTTACCAATTAAAATGAATATTATGACAAAAGGTATTATGTATATTATTAAAACTGTACCTAATTCTTCACTATAGTTTATTAATTGTTTTTGTTATCGCCAGTAGGAAGAAGAAACAGAGTTTTAGGATTCTCTAATAAAATAGTACCTAGATACAAGACAAACATCATTCTTTCAAAAACATTGTTAAAGAAGATAGTATCCCCAAATAATCCGGGATGTTTGATTTATAGTATTTACAAGACGGTAACGGTAGGTAGGTACACGAGTAAATTGTAATATTATGACCGAAGGGTTAAATTAAAAACTACCTTTTTAAATCATGACACGAAGGAGTAAAGTAGATTCTGATGGTATTTATCATTGCTAAATATAAGAGGGCGGTTGGTAATATGAGTTAGATTTTTAAAGACGCCTCAATCCTTACTAAATGCCTATTTCATTCCTTTAAGGCCAGCAGTATATCATATGAGTGTTATGATGAGCATTAGAGACGGTGGGAATCACTCAACTTGACCCGTTGGCTTAATTGCCGGTCTATGCAAAAAAATCACCATGTATAGGCCCGCTATTATCAGATACAACATATTATGTCGGCAACTCTAGGATTTATGTTATCATGGGCACCGCAACATTAGTATGCTTTGTCACAGTCACGTACTATGTTATTAAATATGATACTTTATAAAGGTGGTTGAATTCGGTGTGAGACAGGCGGTCGTTACTCCTGCGGGCGTGTCTCATTAACTCGCGTTATTATTCCGCTGAGACCGCCGTCTTGTTGTTTAATGTCAATTTGCAACTTGTATGTGTGACTGACGGGCTGCGCGCGCGCACTCAGGGCTACCAACTCAAATTAATTGAACGTTAAAATTAAAAAGTAAAAACGAGACGAAGACAATTTGTTAGCAACCTTAATGACGTATCAGAAGCTTAATTGCCGGCGAGCACTCGCTCTTATTCTTAATTATTGCAATAACTATAAATTTCTTATGAATATATTTATGTTAAATTATATGTTACCTGTGAAATGCCAAGACACTACAATAACTTATGCGGTATTTGCTATAAGGAGTTTTGTTATGTATTTTATAATAATTATAATTCGATAGGCTTTGCTCGTAGGTCTGACCATGACATCATCCTTTTCTAGAATAAAAAATATCTTGTATATTAATTGGGGATTCGGTCTATATACATATAACTGTATATTTGCTTTTCATCTTTTTTGTATTGTAAATTAAACGCTCGTACCTGAAAATTATACATAGTTTATATTCTGTGAAGATTTTAGTAGGTTGTATGTTTGAAAAATTTTATGTATCTGCTTATTTAGTCGTATTTAATGTACAACTGTTTGTATTTTTCTAATTAAAATAACTAATAACCTCACTCTGTATAGCAAAAATATTTTCGAAGCGTAGAATCGCTAATAAGTTACGAATGATTAAGGTCCTGGTCACATAATATATGTTAGTTATATACCATATCTAATGACTAAATACATGTTAAATTTACGGTGCCATAATCCTCATATATTTTTTTATAAAAATAAATATAATTTATACTGTCATTTGGCTCTAAATAAACATAAACAGACCACTTTTATCCTGAAAGGGGTAGTCAGAGGCGCAACTGGTACATTCACTCATCGCTTTGTGTATTCCGTCCTATGATACGATAGGACACACCTTCCAGACTCTTGGCCGATCAGTATCGAGTACTCAGTAGTAGGAAACTCCAATATCACTTTGCCCGACCCAGGTATCGAACCCAAGACCTCTTAAAAGAGGTCTTAAAAGAGAAATATAACATAACGATTTAAAAACTGCCACTTCATATTTCAATTCTCCTTCAATTAATATCTCATTACGTAATTTTCATTTTGCCGGCTAATAATTCAACAACCCTGACGATGTAATCATCGGAGTTTCCAGAAAATCAGTAATCAAGGCACAACAACCTTAACCACATTTTGAATATATCCTGTCACATTGTGTCATCAAATATACGTTTAATGCTTAGGTTTAACGTAAACAAAGATGGACAAAGGGCTTCCCTCTTTATTTTCATAAATAATATATAAGTATAGTACTTATCACAGTATTCCAGGAGCTTTTACAACTTGCTTTTAAATTGTAGGTGACAGTTTGAGTACCTTTTATAATTTACTTGTAGGGCGGAGGTCATTTGTAAAAACCCATTTGGATAGGTACCTTTGTTTTGTCTGTTTCTGTCATTTAACTTCACTTTTACTGTTTTCCGGGTTGAAGCGTAATTTTATTACGCACCATAGAATATCTATATGTATTCTTCAAATATTGCTGGTATTTAATTATTTACAGTTTTATACTTTTTTGTTGATATACATTAGCGTTGTATTGTTTTCATCTATAATAAAGACATCAACGCGCTACGACACATTTGTTTAAAGATTTTTTTAATATTTTCCTTTTACTGATACATTTTACTGAGACGTTCAAATCTTGCCAGCATTAATAAACCAAGGTATTCAATATAACCTATTAAGTATTTCAGGCACGGTTTACATTAATAAACCGATTAGAGCAATACTAATGTATTTCAATTACAATTGAACTAGTCTACAAAGATGGCAACATGCCTTAAGCATTAGCATAATTTGCTACTGAATAGCGTATACCTGACTTGAGAACAGCAAATGAACCGCAAACAAAGTGGTTATAATTGACAAATTAACAAGAATAACGGCCCGCATCTAATTAGTAACAACGGTAGGGAACTTGAAATATTTCAATAAGAAAGGACAAGCGCTGTATCGAAGCAAATTGCGCGTACCCGCCGACATTTTCCTTTTGTGCCTCGCTCCTTCACCGATTGGTCGATTTTAATGAGCTCCGATCAATGGGCGTAATTATTTCTTGTATCATTCTTTGTTCGACGCAAGCGCACTGTCAGCTGAAATGGGAGACGGCGCGCATAGGCGCGTTCTGCGGACTTTTTTGTTAACGTTTTTGGCGAATATCCTTATAGAGATGGTGGTTGTTTTCATTTTGCTATGCGATGAGGGTAGGATAACTAACTGTTGGACGCGGTTTTGATTGGCTTAATTTATTTCTAGGTTTAAAGAAAATTCGTGTATTTATGTTTTGCATACAACAGTATAATTTTATTTTTATTTTATTACACTTTATTGTACATCATAGACAAAAATCATGGAACAGAAAAGAAAAAAAAATTACAAATGGTTTTATCGCACACGACAATCTCTTATAGACAACCATGGGATGGATATGAGAGAAACAGATTATAGGAAGTAAAATGCCCTATAATATTATAAAATCTATAATTTTGTGATAAATAGCAATTATTCTTTGTCCACGCCTAAACTTCATATGTAGTCGAGTATATTCATATCTTGTGACAGTTTATGACTTGCCACAGAAAAAAAAATACATATTATGTAAAATGAAGTTCTTATTGACTGTTTCATGTTTCAAATCACATAACAATCATATCGCCAAAATACTTTAAAATTACGCGGTACTGTAATAAATTGCTGAAATGTAAGCAACGAAAACGACATCGATATAAGTTGGCGAGTCTTTTACTTGTTGCCTCAGTGTCTTCCAATTACCGAGTGTGGAGGGCGGCGATGTCGAACAATGAATAACAGAGCACAGCGGCCGGCGGCAGAGCGGCACGGCGGCACAGCGGCAAGCGGCCTGTTACCGATTGCCGTAAACGTACTCACTTCGGCCAACTATTGTTTTTTAATTTAATGACTGGCAACTGGGTGTGTTCTTGTTCTTAAAAATAGTAATGTGTCTGCAAATAGGTAAGGGTTTACTCTGAGTGGGAATGGAGAATAAAAGTTTCCTTATCGTTCATTTTAATCTTTCCGTGCAAAATGAGTTAGCCATTTAAGTTAGGCCTGGATATTGAAGCCATGATTTAGTTAAGATAATTACAATACAGCTTTGATATGTGAAAGTATTACATCTAGCTCCAACACTTTAAATTTTGTTGTTTTCAAAACTAGAATTAGGACTATTCATTAGTACGCACATGATTCTAGTTGTTTTCGTAGTATCCTATCTGCCATATTTCTAAGACAATTAAATTTCCACCCTTATAATCCCAATCTCGAAATGTCTATAACAATAAAAGAACACACTTTATCTACATTCAGTTAAAATACATGTAATTAAAAAACATAGCCGACTTTCAGTTAAATTCGAAATAGCGAACGAAAGAACATTTAACGATTGGCAGACATACGCTTAAATTTCTGGCAATTACAGAGTTTCTGTAGTCATAAATCGAATGGAGATTACAGCAATCGGCACCTCACCGGCCTCTCATTAGCTTTAATTTCTTAATCGCACTCTTTAATTGAAATGTTAAAGTGAGCGACGATAACACACACACGTTAATGTGTGCAGATTACATCTCGCCGATACATCTGGCTTAGCCATGTGTAGAACATAAACGTACGTCAGTGAAATTGTTTTATTGAATTAAAATGGGTATAATTTCTAAGTAGGTGGTCTATTTCAGAAAAAAAATGTTAGAAGATATTTGCCAATTACAGTGAGTAATGTAAGATAGACTTAAATTCTTTCGTTTATTAAACCTCAGCAGGCATGGCAGAACAAAATAAATAAAATTTTTGCACCAACATAAATCAACTGCAGGCTATCTATGAATACAATTCTATAATTGGATGTATTTGTACATTAAAAAATGTCGATGGTTTATTCAAAACATTAAAATTGTCTGATTTATTCGCTGTTACTATAAAGGTAGGTGGCGAGGCTATAAAAGCCTTTTCTTTGAAGATATCGCCCACGCGCGTGCGCCTGCGCCGCGGCGGCTTCCCTTCTTAAAGTATTAAACCGTTCTAAAGGTCCACAAGACGGAGATAAATTCTGTGAAGACTTATTGATGGCTCTGTTCATCGGCTACTGATGTCTGAAATAAGACGTATTTTAAACTATTTACGAGTGTGATTTTACGTACATTTTTCTTTGGTTTACGTTATATTTCTTGTTAAGTTGCCATTTAACTTACGCGTGTTTACGTTGGTATAGGTTACGTGGTGGATTTGATTTGGCATTTCTTTACTATGTTACAGAAAGGTATAGCATTTCTGGAACCTTTTGTTTGTAACAAATGTGTAGGTTTACAAATATATTTTACTAGTTTATGCCTGCGACTTCGACCGCGTGAAAAGGTTATTCCGGGATAAATATTTTCCTGGGATATAAGTAGCCTATAGTAGCAATGTAGCCCTATTAGTGAAAAAAAAATAGCTTTAGTAATTTCTGAGATTAGCGCGTTTAAACAACCAACTGTTCAGCTTTATACTCGTATAGTACGCACGAGTATTGGGTCAAAAAAACATTCCCAAAACATGACTCGTTTTTCTTCAAATCATTAGGGTGGTAATAAACATAGAAAACAATGCTGTTATTATGTAAATTGTATAAAGAGTTCGGTCACAGGTGAGCAATCTCCGTGCCGTAGACCGCCGAGATCTGTTCCGGCCGGTGCAATTCTATTGTTCTACTGCTAATTGAATCGATGCCACTGATAAATTGTGGGCCCGTTGTTACAACCCTCGTTACTTGTGATTAAACTGGAGTTAGTATGTATAGTCCTTGTTAAATGTTTAACTTTGCCGTTTTGGCATTCTTATGATTGTTTGATAAGTATTGGGACGAAATATTGATTAAGTAAATTTGTTCAAACATATTTAAAACTAATAAAGTTCCACGTTAACAAAAGCCTACGCTATAACAATGTGAAAAAAGTTGTCAAATCAGCGGTTATTTTTAATTTATTTGAATTCGTATGTATGTACTACATATTATATTACTTACTCTTAAGAATATGTAACCTTATAGAGTATCCTGATCGATTCTGCACGGCTGTCCGCGTCACTGAGTAGATAATAAAAGATAGATTAAGCTCATAAAATAATGTTGTTTTTACGTTGATGAAGTTGTAAACTGCGACGGTGGCACCGAGCGTCGCGTAACGAATCGTTAGCGCTACCGGATAATGGACAAATCGAATCAGTCATGGCACAGAGCACGGCCAGCCTCGGTACCGTCACTACTAATGAGCGAAGCATTTGAATAAAGAACGTTCTAAATTTGAACTTATCAACGTAGGGTCGAACGTTTGTTTTATGACTAGATTGCCTACAGGGATTGTTGAATATAATTATTCCGAGTTCTTAATATTGGCTAGGAGGAACGTATTTGATTTAATAGTAGTTTACTTTGGTTTTCTGATTACACACTTACGCGTATTATACCCGAAGGTGTAGGCAGAGGGGCAACTGGTACACCCACTTTCCGCTTTCCATGGTGTGATAGGGGATAAGCCTACCGCCACCTTTCGGGCACAAATTCCAATCTTCAGACTGATACTGAGTAAAAAAAACAATAACACTGCCCAACCCGGGGAACCAACCCAAACTCTCAGCACTGCAGTTGTAATATAACACGACACCATGAATAATATATCCATGTAATTTTTTTTTTCTGAAAAGTATTACTAATATGAATAAACCATCTATTTTTATCCACTTCAGTAATAAATTTTAATCAACCATAGGTCACATACATAGCAATAATCACAATACAGTAAGATAATAAATACAAAACATAATGTCCATTAAAATAATTGTATACTGAAGAAAAACAAACAGCAAATTACTATACGGCAAAGACCTTCCTTGATTTATATACGGCCATACACAGAAATCACAGCGTGTTCATTAAACTTAATAACATAATTTCGAATAGTAATTACGTCAATAATTAAGTATGTCGGTGGCTTCATATTACAATTGGCATTAAGTCTTAATTTGCGCGCGTTGATTAACCAATCTATTCACAGCGCCGAGTAATACGTAATTACGTTCATTTGTTGCCAGTATATAAAACGAAGTTCAATTTAATGATAATAGCATTTGTTTAAATTGCTTCGGATCCTAGGCTTTTGTTACGGGCGCTGTTGAATTTTTCATCGTTGCAGTCTTTTTTCTTTAGGGTTTAAAATGCATTGACAGACACTGTGTGTTCTGAGGCTTATCTTTAGTTATCAGTAGTTAATTTAACTTTATCAGGGTTAGAATATGTGCCCATAGAGCGATGGATTCGCCACTTTATTATCACATTTTTGGACATTACCTTTGTGATGTGAGGTACTAGTGAACTTTTTATCACAAATCACTCTTTATCTTTAATGAAAAGGATAGCCAAAAGCTATGAACCATTTTTTTGTGTGTAATGTTCAAATTCGCTGATGAAATGTTGAATCATTGTATACAAAAGCCCAGACAAGGTTAATAAACTACTTAATTAATATTAGACACGTCCGGCTATGAAAGATCATAAATCATGATGGACCAATCTTTCAGTCTTCTTAATTATTGTTAAGGCTGCGAATTTAGAAAACATTTGTAATATTGATTAGTTCCGTTTCTGTGACATATTTTTTTTGTTTCTAAGCATAATCTGTACCAAGTGCGTAAGAGATGGAGTAACTTTCGCATTTATAATTATTAGAGACCGGATTATATGCATTTGCATATTATCGATACATTTTCAATATTTTTGCCAGAAAATATAACTACCAACATAGCACCCAAGTTCAAATTCTGCCTAGTTACTTTACCAATTCATTATAATTGGATGCTGATTTTGAAATAAAATAATAAAACTTAGTTTTCTTTTTTTTATACCTAAAACTTATCATTTAATATTGCATATTCTGCCACATTTCGTGCATATTTGCAGGCATATATCAAGCGGTACCTAATAAATATATTAGCATGAATTTTCATACTTTTTAAATCGGTGCATGATTTTTATAGTTCTCCGTCCAGACGCGCGTCGTACGTCATCCATTCTTACCAAGTTTAGTCTTACATTTACTACCGTCATAAAAGGGACAATAAAGTAATTGCTAAAGCGCACTTTCATTGCAAATGTCCTTGATGAGTCCCTCGACTTGTTTTAAATACAGTGAATTTAAATGAAAAACTCGAACTTCTTACTACGATTTATACAGAAAAAGTCAATTTTATTTTATGGGTGCAACGTAAGAATATATTATTATGGACTATAATTTTGTCAATGACTTTTATTTGTATGTGTATTTATTTCTGAGACTGGTGCCTTCTGATATTATAAAAAAAATTATGTATTAAAGTTTATAAAAGGATAACCTACTTTATGTCTAGTGTAGTATAGCCGGAAAATGATAAATAATAACATGTCTACTACATAATCATCATTAATAAAAAAATAACGATCTCTATAAAAAATGTCTAATATTGCTAGTATTATTAAATTACATTTCCCTATTATTATTACAGATAATTTATTACCGATTGCGTAAATAAATAGTGGAGCACTTACATATTTATAAAAACAAAAGAAGACACATCGATTTACGCGTAAGTCGGCACCGCGGAGATATTATGTTCGTAGATAAAAATCGATACCTGAAACGCAGTATTCAATTAACGAGATACGAATCTAAGATGAAATTTGCGTGAATTAGAGTGGTGTTTAATTCGAGATGGTATCGAATGTGCTGTACCTCATGGAGAGATAATAGCGTACTGTTATTATAAATGTATACGATATTTGTCGCACAATAAATGAATATTTTTTATTGTGTCATTATGTGAGATGTATGGACGTAGTCAATGATCAATGGTCAAGCTTAGATACCGGGTTTTAATAGCGCTATTAAGCTAATAGCTAATTAATCTTTAGCTTCTGTATTGCTTCCTTAACAATCTTAGAGATGAATGGATGTATATACAGTCGAATCCGTTTATAATGACATCGAAAGGAATTGACAAACACGTCATAATAAGCGGACGTCATACAAAGCGTTTTGTGAAAAAAAAACATTTTTATGTAAATGGTATGCATGTATTTAAGTACTTTAATAGAGAAACATAGTAACTTATAAAATGTATGTATGTATGTATGTACATAAAAGTTGTATTTTTTTAATGTAAGTAATCTGTAATTTTTGTCTGCTTTTGTTTTTTTATTTTATTGTAAAAACAGTCTCTAATACTATTATGTATAGAAGACATCGCTATGGTCAAATTATCGTTTTCAATATTGCTATGAACAAATCAGGATAATAATTGTGCAGCTTTTAATGCCTCTTCTGCGGTAGGTAATGGTTCTTCCTCGACTTCTTCTTCCCCATCACTGAGATTCAAAATAAAAACGAGCCACGTGCCGAACGTCGTCGGGCATCAACGAACATTACCGAAGGCGTAAAGAATCATGTCGGTCATTATAACCGGACATAATTTATTAAAAGGGGTCACAATAAGCGACTTGTCACTGTAAGGGAAGTCATTATATCCGACTTTTTTATAAAGAATCTTATATGAAAACCAAACTTCGTAGTGTAATTACGTCATAATAAGAGGTTGGTCAATATAGGCAGAGTCATAATAAACGGATTATACTGTATATGTAATTGCGAATTGAATTATTAATATCGATTAAAAATATTAATGCAATGCTTTACGCATTGATCTATTTAAATAGTGGCACGTATAAGAAGAGTGTCGAAAACATACTAATAGTTCCCTTTATACCGCGAACGAGAAGCAAAAGATAGTTTTGTAGTAATTGTTCATTTTTTTTTATATTATTGGCAAACGATACGCTTATTTATCATATCGAATAATATTTAAGCTTCTTTTGAAATAGTTCTGATGTTACATTAATGACTTTTAGTGTAAAAAGTCTTCATAATTTTGATTTCTATAACAATATTTAATATATAGCTGTTTGCCACTTACCAGGGTACCAGACGTTGTAGAATATCAACAAAAAGTAATTTATTTACAAAAAATATATTTAATGTTAAGAGTGTTTTAATATAAAATGCAAGTCATGTCCGTGGCCCCTTTATCTGCCTATTACACAGGGGACTAATTAAAACCACGATAACACGTTCATAATGGTCGTGTAATTACGGCTCATTAATTTTTACATGGTCCTGTTTGTACTCGTGATGACAATTAAGTATTTATAAGATGATCCTACTTGGTTTCGACTTGTTTTTAGTCTATACTTGGTTGTTACATATTTATATTTCTGGGACACGGTTCAAAATGGCTTTTCCATTTCAAATTAATCTGTGTGATGCCTTGTATTTTCATTGTTTCATAATGAGCGATTTTTTGATTTGAACATTAAAAAAGTCCCATAGAAAGGCAGCAGTTCTTTATCATATGTGATTGATCCATATATACGCATATCCATGTCACTGCTTCAGAGTACAAATAACCTGCCACTGCATCTCCGAAAGACTAAAATAGTAAAGGGTGCAAATTGTACGATGTACTGCTAGATCTTATCTCGCTAACCGAGTTAGACTACTGTTCGAGTCTAATATCCCATTTACTTCTTATAAAATCTTCACTTTTCTTCTTGAAATATCTCCACTTTTCTTCTCTTATTATCATGACTTTTTTTATTGTATTATCCGTACTTCTAACATACCTACTTTTCTTCTCTTATATCCTCACTATTCCTCTTTTAAGATGCCTATTGGTTACTAGACCATTAATATTAACAGTCCACAATGTCCTCACCCCTTTAGGTAAGATTTGTTTCTGGAATAATATACCGCGGTCATAAAACATGAGGTCCAGCTCGATTAGACACGCTCGGGCCAAAGGTGTGAATCGACATTTAATAAAATAATTTATAGCGAACTGATGTGTTTTTAATGGCATTCAGACGAATTCGTAAAGAGCAGAACATTTTTTGTTAATATACTGCGTTCGAACCCCGAGGGAACACGGAACACGAAGTCACTTTAAAGTAACATTATTTAGTGTCTGCCGTGATTGTGCTCTTAAAATTAAATTAATGTTACGTGAGATAATTTTATTTTGAAACTTTAGTAGCTTACGTAATACCAATACTATTTGTAAGTTAGTGTACTATAGTATAGTACTAGTCACGTGTCTTGTTGACATTTAGAATTTAACCAAGTTTTATAGAGACTTATATTATTCTTTATGGTAGAGAAATTAATAGATAACAATGGCGAAGCGTCCATATGACCCGATTCCTACCAGCTTCCCTTTTAGGGTTATTTACGTTTGACTTAGTTTTTGTTTCCTGTTAAATTGGCCTCCATGTGTTAACTAAGGCAATTTTATTTTGCTTCGGGTTACTTAATGAAAAATTTCAGCTTTCGCCACTGATAAACAATATAGACGCTTCTATTTGCTCACAAATGATAAAGAAATTAAACTTAACATAGTCGGTGTTTTTAGCAAATTTTTGCGAATGGTGTCATAAAAACATCGCAATCGCAAAAAAAGCTCGGAAACGTTCAATTATTGGCATAGGCACTGCCGAATACTAAACAAATTTCACTTCGTTAATGTGTGATGGACAGGTGAAAGTCATTAGTGCATAGGATTACGGTCATAGGGATTAGTGACTATGAAATAATGCATAGTCATACACGTACATACAAATCAATTTATGAGCACTTATTAAACAGTCGACATTCGTGTTGTTGTCATTCATCAGGGTGACATTGAAGATACAAGAGTACTTGATATAACGAGGAGGCAGAAAATACATAACTATGTTTGTAATTGTCTTGTAATTTTACTAGAATTTGAATTTTGGGTATTTAAATAGAATTTAATGCCATGAAAATAAATAATAAATTTAAATACCAATTTATTATTTATTTTCATCATTATTTATTATTGACAGTAATTGAAGTGGAGGTAGGTATTGAAAAATATCAAAACCTTAAAAATACGATGAAAATTATGAATCTTCATGACCTTTCTAATATGAGACGGAAACTAATTTTTAAAATATCCGCTTTCGAGACGAATAACTTACAACTAAGTACAATAGAAGGAAATGCGTTAAGTAAAACCTAAATCTATGAGTAGTTTTAGGTAAAAAAAAAGTCCTTGTCCTCCTTTACCTATTGCCACACTAATATTGTTTATCAAGGGGTGAAACACTCTTGGCAAATATAGTAATAACTTGAAGTTCTACTATATGCTAAAATGGCGGCAAATCGAGCTGTCAAAATTACTCCTCAGAAACTGCAGCGTTATTTCTTTATATTTTTGTGTGCATTATTTCCACGCCGTATTCGATGCGCGTGCGCAGATAGCACCGTATCATGAGACAATCAATTACCATGCCTTCACAATTCGATTATTGATTTTATAATTAAATCGCGTCGGTGGGCGTGCGCCGTGAAACACCGCGCATGAAATATGTTCACCGCACATTTTTATTCATGTTTATTGACAATTTCAATTAAATCATTACGAACTGCAATATTTTATAGCGTCGTACAGATGTAATGAAGACATCCATTCAAAGTGATGTTAGCAATTTATGACGCTGTTTAATTCCAATCCTACAATTAGTCTGGATGGTTTTAAATTACATAAACGTATAGGGTTTCTTATTTGCAAATAAAAAGGGTTTCATTATTATATTGCTTTCCTCAAGCTGTCTATACAGGAACAGTATCGAAATCGTATCTAATACTAATTCGTTTATTGTGAATAAATAAAACGCTGGACCCAAACAGTACGCTACGTACGATTTAAATTCCGGACCTTTTACATTTTCAGATTAAAAATATCGAATCTCACAACAAAGTAAGTAATAATTTAAAAAATGTCGAAATGTTTGTCGTCTCGTTAAACAGGCCCGAATGCATTAATCTCGAGATAGGGTATCGCAACACGACATTATGTTGGACGCGATGAGTCGCGACTCGCAGTATTATGCAGCGGTTGACAGTGGGCTCGTACTGGATGAGGCACATAATTACGGCGTTGTGTCGGCCAACAAAAAGCTTCGATGTAATGCAATTATTTACCGGCGGATTGCTTTATCGCTGCGTATGCAAACATTTTAACTTGAGGCACTGACCTACAATCGAGCCGAAAGGTACGCCCGCGCACAAAAACTCCGATACTTAATCATGTCTCCCTTAATCGATTTTTGAAAATGCCCACACGTTTCTTATTTTTCTCCCGAGCGGACCGGCCGTATTAAATAATCTCGATGCTCAATGAGACTAAATTGCGCACATTTTAAATCACCAAGCTACAGTGGTCCTTTAAAAGCTATTAACGGTTAATTATAAACTGTTTTATAGTTGCAAGGCTTGCATTAATGCGTACAGCCGAATTAATTATTTTTTTAATTAACAATGTAGGTTTATAATGTTATCATTTATATATAAAGAATTCTGTTATAAATAAAAGTGGTCAATAGAGAGAAAGCCGTTGGTATTGGGACCACCTATCTTAGAAGCTAAGACCGAGGACTGAGGAGGCTAATCAGTATGCGCGAAGCGTCGCGCGTGCTCCGCCGCCGCGCCGGACCCATTCATCCGCAGCACACAATCCAAAACAAATTATTTTAACCAGAGGCTGCTCTTTGTGAAATGGAACGTGACAATCCTTTTTCGGCAGAGAGCAGACGTGTCGCACGTTTTTTGATTTGCTCTTTGGATGAGTAATTGACTACGAATAGGATGCATACGGAATGCACCGCCCGGCGATCGCTCCTGCTATGTGTTTGAAATCAAACCGCTCTTTGCGATACGTCGATTTGCTCGCCCCTTACACCTATTTAAAAGTCCATCAATGTCGCAACACTTCGTTTGCGACACTGGATTTACATTTCCTTTCCAGGAAAAGACGACTTCGATCACTTGTCGCCTTATAGGATTCCCCATTCACACACATTGATGTACGTTTATTCGTTTAGATCTGAACGAGATGTAAATTAAAGTAATTTTCTCGCGGCAATTGTGTGCCAATGGATTCGAAATGATGTTGATATGTGAAGGCAATTATGCATATATAGATGTAATATGACACAACAATTGTGTATCCCAAGTTAATTTCTTATGGAGTCGCGTTTCAAAGGCACAAATTGAATTAATATAAATTTTGCATAAACGTGAATATCGGTGACGGGATGCGGTGCGGCGGCATGCGGCGAGCGCGGTGCGGCGCGGCACGGGCGCGGCGGCGACGGGGTTCCGCAAGCGCGCGCTTCGCCAAGAGTTACGGCTGACACTGCGCTATCAATTAAATTTTAATTTTCGATTGCCAACGAATGAGTCGGCAGCATCGTAATTGGTCGAACCATCCGTTGATTACTTTATTGGACGCGCGCACAGTCCGCGCCGAGCGTCGAGTGCCGACCCACCGGCCGTATCGTTCGTGCCGTCGCGCATCGTAGCTGGCATTTTAATTTCACTGCGCCTCCGTGACAATCAAATGAGATATTTTTTCAAACATAACTCCGGGTAGTAGGCAGCCTCTTGCCGAGACAGATGTAGGCGTAGCGGTCTCCAGACGAGCGCCGAATTTAAATAACTTGTTTGGGCTACCGACCGCCTTTGACATAACCCTTAAGCTTAGATCGTTCTTTTCTTTCTTTCTCAAACGCCGCCGTAGTCCATCTCCCTCTGTGGTTGTTGACGCTTCATCATTTTGGTTAGGCGGCGCGGTGTCTTTTTATAATATGGTCCCAAAATGACGCGAGATGCAGGTAGTTAGTTTTTGCAGCCTCCGGTCGTCGAGTTTGAACTTAGTTTTATTATTTTGTTTGTTTTCGTGACCTCGCACGAGCACGACACGTGAGCTACTTGAGAGGTAGCCGCCTTCCTAACATAAAGGCGTTATGTACACAGGTTTGGTTACGTTTAAGATCAACAAATATGATAAAAAAGGTAAAAGTGCAAAAATAAATCTAAAATACTCTATATTAGGCGATATCAAAAATATTTCACAGGCAATAATTAATAAGGTAGGTTAATAATTTTCTTCCAGGAACATATAAAAGTTTAGGAGAACTCGTTAACTACCTATGTCTACCTGAGAACCTAACCTCGTGTGTTTTTTGCGATCCGCGCTTACTAACCAAAGGATAGAGTTGGTAGAGTTTATGCCATTGAAGGTGATTGCGCTGCCGATATCCACATTGGATATATTTGTATAATATTTCAAAATAAGCTAACAAAACTACTTAAGATATTTACAATAATACTTTTTGTGAGAAAGCAAATAACATTATAAAATGTTATTTCTCGGGATGAAAATGAAGACACAGAATACGTGCATCGACTCGAGACGTTATGTTTATGCCAACTTATTGTTTTTTTGTCTCAGACACGGTGTCACGAACATTGTTTATGTAAATCTTACTTTGACGTAAATGTTCTTTTTGTGCCTTCCGACAATATTTATGCGGGTACGCAGTACGCTACGGTGGCATTAAAATGATCAATACCGCATAAGAGACAGTTTTCCTTTTATTTATGATTAAATTCTATTACCATAGCTCATCCGTTGAAAACACTCTACATCTCAACTTAGGATATAACAGGCCGCGTCGAACTATCTTTGTGTTAATCAAAAATAATAATGCTATTATGAGACGCGTTACAAGCCCACTTACCTCATATTTTATAGTCATAAAGTATGTAATGTAATAAAATAATATAAAGCTAGCCGATAGAGCGGAGCATAAAGCAAACAGATTGCATCTCCGTCGACCGGTACGTGCCGGTCGGTGTGTGTCGGTTGAATAAGATGCAAGGATCACGTCGCATGCGCTTGCGCAGCGAACGCGCAGTGCTCCTTCACTCGAATCGTTTGATAAAGCACAGGATTTACAACTAAAAGTACCATAAAACGGGCCGCTTTGGATAGCTTTAGTATCTGTACACACAACCTTACCAGATATCACGACAAGTGATTATAATAGATCAGCTCAAAGGGTTACACAAAATGTCTAAATGTATTTATGGTACGATTAAATGTGCTGAAAAGGAATTATATGATAATATTCCCAGTCCCTTCACCTTTCTTCTTCTTGACATAAACTTTATATTACATCTTACTTTTTCTTAGAATTCAAAGGCAAGATTCTAATATATACCTACGGAGTAATGCACTTAATATATTTTCAATCAGGCTCGTAATTTCCTATTAGAGCATAAAAATAAATTAATTAGTTGTAAAATCATATACGTACACGGTTCCAATATGCAGAAGACTATATTGTACATATTTTCGCATACTTACGTACTATTTGCATAAAAACTTAATGGTAACGTTCAAGAAAAATGGCCGCTGAACATTCGAAGCAAAAAGCTTGTACGCCAAAGTGTCTTGTACCTATTACCTGATATTATACACCTGAGACTTTCATGGGAAACTTCATTTCGGCCTTGAAGAGTTCTGTTCCCGGCGCTTCATAAAAAATAACTTATCGCTACACGTTTGGACGTGTAACGTTGATGGCGGTTGATTACGAAAGAAACCTTTGTTTGAAGCAATGAGAGGAAATGTTGGGCTTTATGAAATATTAATATTACATTCCTTCGGGAAGCGTAGTGCCGAGTTTTGTAATTTAAAAATGTAATTTATAGGTAACTTTAAATGTTTTATCAAAAAACGAATACATATATTGGACGAGTAGTGATTTTTTTTATATTGTGACGGTAATAACTTATTCATATTTAGAATCTGCATATATAGAAATTACAACTGCCTTTGTGATGTAGTTGTATTACGGTACGGCTGCAGGGTTTAGGTCTCAGATTCGAACCCTGGGTCGGGCAAAGCGATATTAGTTTTTTCTACTCAGTATCAGCTCGGAGTCTGGAATTTGTGCCCGATATGGCGATAGACTCGGCCCCTATCACACCATAATAATATCAGCCCTATATTATATATTGTCCCACTGCTGGGCACGGGCCTCCTCTAACTATTGAAAGGGATTAGGCCTTAGTCCACCACGCTGGACTAGTGCGGATTGGTAGACTTCACACACCCTCAAAATTCCTATAGACAATTTTTCAGGTATGCAGGTTTCCTCACGATGTTTTCCTTTACCGTTAAAGCAAGCGATAATTCACAAAGAATACACACATAATTATTTTTAGAAATGAGAGGTGTGTGCCCTTAGCATTTGAACCTGCGGACATTCGTTTTGACAGTTCGTTCCACACCCAACTAGGCTATCGCAGCTTTTGCATCACACCATGGGACGGAATAAATACGGCGGAAAATAGATACACCAATTGTGCCTCTGCCTACCCCATCAAGGATAAGAAAATTAGGTTTTGTGTGTAGAAGTTACAAAAGTGTAGATACGAATCGAGTTTATTTCCATCTATACATAACAATTATTAGATATGAAACTTGATAAATTATACTTATCGAGAATCTGAAAGTCGAACCTAAGACCATAACCGAGTCTGACAAGGTGTTTAAAAATGATTGAAAAATGAGTATTGATTAATGATGCTGAGCCATGAGGCCTGTCAATCTGTTTTAATACTTACTAGACTATCAGGGGCTGTAGCCAAGATGCCTTTCTATAGTCGATAACGATCGACAAGTCTATCGCTTGGACATGCTATTCCCATACGTTTTTAGTTTTCTCTTAGCGTTAAAGATTGTGGAAAGGCTTCTTTGTTACGGCCCCTGACCTTCTATCTGGTGCTAACACAAGCGAGATACTTAACTTATAATTACTTCTTTATGATATAACAGTACATAAACATCTCCGTATAACTTGTAATTAACATATAGAAACCTTAATTAAGTGGTAACTGATAAAACAATGTTTAAACTGGTGATTTTAGAAGCAAGAAAGCATACGACTACTTCGTTTAATGTGAGCACTTAGAAAGGACTTTTCAACATGATTAACATAATATAATTTCTTCGTACAAATTTCAATCATATTTTGTGAGCAAGAATGCCTATAATTACAATAACACTACTCCTCTATGACCCATATAAATTAATTACTTTGCTTTACTATCCATTTGAGAGGTCGTTCAAGTATCAAGTAAGCAGAACTTCAGTATTTTTTAACCCTCCGTCCCTCTTGTCAGTAAAAGTAAGCAGTTCTTAGCGTTGGTCCCTTGTTACCTAAGCATAGTTATCTCCCGTGCTTACGTATGCATAGGTGTACTGTTTACAAAATATATTTAATTTCATTTTTTTAATTTATCAAAAAAATAAATATTACTGACGTAATCTCTGTCATCGAAAACAAGCAAACCATAGAGCCCCCCCCCCCCCCTCCTCCGTTTAGCGCGTACGTAATACTTGAACAGGCACACATATATTAATGGAGTGAACGAACAGTTACAAACTTACTCAAAAAATTATCCGACATCAATCAAAATATAGCACCGACTGTGTAATCGACGTTAGGAAGCGATTTCACAAACACTCACGAACGAGGTACAATGAGATGCAGTTTTGGTACGGCACGATTTCATAGGGTTGGCAGATCACCAAAATTCTCCGAGATGTGTCTTAGAGAGTAAACCATGTCCAAACTTCTAATATACAGAGTAATCTACCAATTTGTCACAAATGATACTATGTTTATTTTTGAGATATATTTCTTCAGCACCACGAAGATTCACGCGTTTATATCCTTATCGTATAATCACTCAACCTCTTACACTTTCTAATTCGACAGCCCTGCGTGGTGGTAAGGCTGGTGGTGAACCGTGTTGGGAGGGGCCGTGAGCGGTGTGGTGGCGGAGGGGGTACGGGTGTGGAGGAGTGGTGGTGCAGGTCAGCGGGGCCGTGAGAACGCGCGCGCGCCGCCGGTTCCCAGGCACGCGCCGCCCGCGCCCAGCGCGCGACCGCGTCACTTACCACCACTGGAGATATTGGATTTCGACTTGGGTTTAAGAGGTGAAATCGTGCTTTAACCGTCTGTCTCCGAAAATTTAAAGAGGTAAAACTGGTTAACAACTTTCGGACGAAACTGAAAAATATTGGACATTTGGCCAATATTGCAAACATCGCAAACCAATACCATGTGATAACAATAATTTTACCAAAGCCCTACTTGCCTAAACATTACTATCTCTTAGAAGAAACCTAAGATCGTTATTTATTTATTCTGCCTGTACTAATATTATTGTTTTCTTTTTTAAACAGAGTAACGAAATCAAAGAGCTACAGGTCTAATAATAAATGCTACGAACTACTAGCAACATACTCGTATAGCCCAGAACTTATCATTAGCAGAACTTGGAAATACTGAATACAACACTCATCGAGGTAAGTGGGACGTGGGTACATCGCAGTTGATGAGTGCCACTGCGTGCTTCAACCGCGAAATTCGATGTTAAGTCTACAAATTAATTACAAGTTAATCAACATCCGTATCTAATTCCAAATTGTCCAGCTTGTGTACGGAGACGATCAGGCAGCTATAGCGGCGAGGTCGTCGCGGTCGCGCGCCGCCCGCCGGCTCTCCGCTGCGCCCGCGCCGCCGCCGCACCGCGCCGCGCCGCCTCTTGCCTTGTGGGACGGCACTAATGTTAGACGCGCACTTACATGCCTCGGCCCTCGGGCTGTGTAGATAGAATATTAAATTATATCACATGATTAATGCTTTACCGCCGAGGTTATCTACGAACTGATGCCTAAGCTTATTGTTCCATAGGTACGACAAATCTTAAGAAAATGACTCTATTGCAACGGATATGAACTTTGATGTGAACTCTGTTTATTATGATTTTAATCAGCAAAATTGCTGTACGCATGGAACATCTTATCTTAATTCAATAATAACTATTTGCATAATACCTAAGTGTCGGTTATTGACTTCAAAATACATTTTATATTATTATGACAATATACACGAGAAATAGATCTCCTAACGCAAAATACGTAAAATATTTAGAACGCTTTGATACAGTTTTCGAAGTCACAAACAAGCACACCGTATATGCAAACAATTGCGGATTCTGTTAGCAACTTTATTACGACTCAATGCTTGCAATACTGTTAATTGCGTCATACGGCACGTGCATCTTGATATTCGCATTGTGCATAACGTCAGGCATTCATCTGACGGTGCGGGCCCCGCTGGGCGCTGGTAATTTATGCGCGGTCGTGCGCGCTGCCGCCTGCGCCCGTGCCGCGCCGCCGCGCCGCCGCGCCCCACGCGCTTCCCTTATCAGTCGTGATGCTCTCAGCGCCGCGGGTACATTGCAGCGTTCCAATGTAGATAAGAAATCCGCTAAGACGGATATTTGCATACGCTTTGATCTTTGTTAAAGAACACGGTTGATGTATGGGGCCTCCTCAGTACAGAGTAATTACAAGCCATTATGAGACTTAGCGTCGAATGTCTTATGTTGATGAGTTCACTGGAGTCGTTCAATGCTTTATAACATAATTCTGGGTAGTGCCGCTACTGTTTATTAGCTGTAGGTAATTGCTATTAGGCAAGCAACTTGCTCGTCTCGACTTTATGTAATAAAAGTTATTCAGTCACGGTGCTGTTGGGTCTTCGGATTAAAGTTAAAAAAACCAGACAATTGCAAGTTCGACTCGCACGCCGACTCCGAGGTTTTTGTAGACACTTGTAGGTAAGTATATATTATAATTAACGGTTCCCTAGAAACATGTAGCTAGGTAGTACATAAATATAAGTACAATAATTAAGGTGTTCAGATTATTTTTTTTACATGTTCTGTAAGACATTACTCCTTTGAATTTCTTGATTAGAGGTCAACGAGAAGTATCCTCTACGTTTTGATTCCCTTTTGAAATCGCAAAATATACGACAATGACGGTCATAGTCTTTTGATAGCTTTGACTTACAAGTTAGATATTTTCACAGCCGAAAAAGCTGTAGTTCCGAATATTTTGTAAAATTTTCAACTGGATATCTCATTCGTTTCTGAGAAAAAGGATGTTGACAGACAGACGGACCATATTAAGTGCTCCTTTAGTGTTCCTTTTGATATAGGAAACACGAAAAGGTGACCAAAAGAATGTAGTTTACAACGGTATTTTGAGATGTATGATGCCTTAACCTTTACTCACATTCTCTAAACTGTAACATACGATATGGAAAACGGCGGATATCAACTGACACATCCCTACTAACAACCGATCTCAACCAACTCATTTTGAGCTCCGATGTGTCTCAACTTAAGAGGTTTATAAAAGGGTTTACAGGTCAACACACAGTGGTCACCGCACAAAGATCGCACGTGAGGCGCTGCGTGATCGTTCAGTCACGCGCCTTCAAACCGCAGCCGTTCTATTGTAAGTGACGCACTGATTGATATGTTCGTTAAAAACTGTATGTTTGTGGAATGTGTTAAATTGATCACATAAAGGATTATGCAGACAGCTGATAATTTCATCTTTCGTTGTTGGATAACTAGGCGTTGAATAAATTATTTTGTAAAAGATAGTCGCAACGCATACACATTTTGCTGAAAAATAAAACATATGCCCGCACTTGTCTCTTTTATTTTTTTTTGTAATTAAGACGAATTATGTTTCATTATTTGAAACTATGTTAAACTTACTGGTTAAAGAAGGTAATTAAATGCTGGCTATAAATATTCCAAAACGAATACACAAATCGCCTTAAATCAACAACTCGTACAATAAACCATCTCTTTATTTATCTACAAGCATAAACTCACTCTACTATCCACAACCACCTATGTTTACTGACCCGAGATTGCAAAACTACCTCAGAGAAAGCACCTTATTAAAAGCAGATGCACTGAAAGCAAACGCAATCAAGATTTCTAGTCTCAAACGGTCTATTAGCGTGCTGCGATCGAATTAAAGGTTGATTTCCAGATCACGAACTACGGCCTGGTAATACCAGTGGCGATACACTAGACACTCGCGGCAGAACTCAAAGGGGGGTCTTTGTGGACTTACCTCCCGGAACTCCGAATATTAAATAGTGTAATCAATAGGGCCATGGGATGTATATTAAGATGGTATAATTTATTAAAAATGCAAGTAATTTTGATCTATACCTAAAAGTGAAAAAATTTAAAATGAAAAATATTTATATACACATACACAATCTCTTGTCTTTTATCCCTGAAATCCGAGGCGCAACTGATGCACACATTTTCCGCAGTGTGTGTGTCCCATGATGTGATAGGGTGCGGCCTATTGCCATATCGGGCACAAATTCCAGACAAATTCAAATACTAAGTAAAAAACCTCAACATAATTTTGCTCGACCCGGAGATCGAACCCAAGAGTTAAGCACTGCAGTCTTACCGTAATACAATTATGCTACCGTAATCGACAGTAAAAAAGTATAATCATGCTTAAAACATGTGAAGATTAAACCATATTTCAAGTAGTCAAGTATGGTAAGTAAACTTAATAATATTGCACCCAACATGGGACCAACAGAACGATACATCTATTTTTTTCCTATTGAATTAAGTGAATTAAATCTAAGAATTATCAATTATTTTTAAAAGTTTTCAATCACTTCATTACTTTGTTTTATAAATACATTATATTATCTCCCAAGACAATTTCCTGATTACGCCCACCGACGAGCAAATGCTAAAGGGAACAACAAAATGCGCAACTACTCATTACTAAACTAAATTATTATGCATATCCGAGCACAAAGTATGTTCAAAAATGATCTACTTCGAGGCGTAATGATGGAATGAACTTGTTACTTACAGTGACTTTGCTTTTTACTTGTATAAATAATACTTACTTACTATGAGTTTTTGTCCATATCGCTTGTGGATTGTATGCGAAAATGTATTCCTTATTAAGGGATCTAATTGATGATGTTTTTATTCTCTCTAAAGATCACCCAAAGCCAAGGTACGTACCCAATTAGGGGGTGCCCTTAGTATGATCGTTTAAAGTAAGGGTGGACTAACAGCATTTACCTGAAGACGGGTGTGTCTGAATAAGGCTATATTTGTTAATAGCAAACAAAAAATATGCTAAATATGCCATTTGCAGAAAAATAATTTAATGCTGCCTAGGTATAATCTTATGTTTTACAAGTTAATGTAATCTATATTAACAAGTATACATTTAAATATAAAAGATGTACATAATATATATGTTTGTACTTTCCGTCTCTTGTTTATTTCGTAACATGATGTGTTAATATAATTTGTTGTTCCACAAAATGAGTATGAACATGTAAGGGCAAAACAAAGATGAGAATAATCTATATCTATACTTATAATAAATCTGTAGAGAGGTCAATTCTGTACATGAAATATATTTCCAAAATAACTATCAGGGGGTGATTAGGGATCGATACTGATGCCAAAAATGCAATTGGTAAAATTTTTGTCTGTCTGTCTGTCTGTCTGTCTGTATAACCGTTATAGAAACAAAAACTACTCGACGGATTTTAACGAAACTTGGTACAATTATTTGTCATACTCCTGTGCTGGTTATAGTATACTTTTACATCACGCTACAATTAATAGGAGCAGAGCAGTGAAGGGAAATGTTGGGAAAACGGGAGAAGTTACTCCATTTTTTAAGCTTCCGTCGCGTGTGCAACCTTAATGGTTAAAGCTACACAGAAATCATGTATGACGGAAATGTTCTCCTTAAAATTATGTAAAAAATATCCCACGACAGCATATGTCTATCTTTTATGGTTGACTCACAATAACACGTGTAACTCCCTGATAGCTTAGCAGTTCGAAGCTTTCTCATTATATTTGTCTACTCTTACGTTTATAACACTCTCAGTCATCCCTAATTAAAAAAGTTAACATTATTAAATATTCCATAAAAAAGAATCATAGAAATTGGTATAGAAACACCAAAGTTATACATGAAATACGCTAACAATAAGCCATCATGCGTGAATACTGAATCATGCTATAAGGATTATTTTTGTATATATATAAGGTCGCGAACGCACAGGCAGGCGGCTTGCTTGGCACCTAGAGGCTAGCGAATCACCTAGCGAGTAGCTTCGTAAAACGAACATTCTCGAACGTTCGCGACCGGCTCCATTTTTGAAGTCCGAAATTCACGCGGGCGAAGCTGCGAGCGGAAGCTAGTATATAATATAATACTGATTTTATGATATGTTTGACTTACCTATACATTTTACATCGCACACAGTAGTAATATTATTATATTAAACAACACGAATATAATGAATATAAGAGATAGGAAGAGAGGTGAAGCTCTAAATAAATGGTAAAACATCGGCAGCAACAAAACATAATGCCAAAGGATAAATACTTCTTAGTCCTAATAATTTAGTAAAATTCCACAACTTATAATTATCTGAAAGTGTTTACAATTTTTTTATAAACGCAAAAACTACGGAATGGTTTTGAATAAAATTTGGCATACCAATATACTATGTTCTAAATGTATATAAAGGCAAATTTTGAGTCAGATACTTTATAAGTTAACAGGGTTTAATTGCCTATATTTTTATGTGTAAAATAGTTACTAATTACCTTTTATAGAACACCTTTCTTCTTTTGATGATTTTTATCAGACTTTAAACTCGATCACATAAAATTGCGTAAACGTGATAGTTACGGAATAGTAGCGAAAGGAAAATCCCTTTACCGTGTAATTTATTGCGTACAAACGGCCGGTAACTTTGAAACAGCGTGACAGACGTGTGAGACAGCCAGCCCGTCACGCTTGGAACATCGTGAACGCTGCCATTTCACGTTACTTCAGCTTGCCGACAAAATAAAAATCACTTGTTTAGTGAAAGGAAGATATTATGTTTGCGGGTATTATGTGTAATAGGTTCGTATTTGGTATTTGTTATTTAGCTAATATTTTGCTGTTGATTGTTATGTTATAATTTACACCAAAATAGGAAATTGATGATTTTTTTAAATTACACACACATAATGTATTTATCCCCAAAGGGCTATGCGCTATCAGGGCATCCACTTTTCGCCAAGTATGTTCCGCCCCATGATGTGATAGGGTCCGATATGGCGAGCCCACCGCCATATCAGCCACAAATTCCAGACTCCGGCCTGATAATGAGTAGAAAAACCCAAATTTTACTTTGCCTGACCCAGTATTCGAACCCAGGATCTCAGAGCGCTGCCATACTGCGCATGTACAACTACGCTATCGAGGCAGTTTAAATTAGTTTGTATAAAAAGACTTAATTTTCTAATTCCTAACACGCCACTGTTTTGTTAAATAATTTAGTATTGTGCTTTCCACCCTACAATTAAACTCAAGGCTTCGGATGTCGGACGTTTTAAATTGTGCACATCCAAAGATGTCACTTAACTGCATTGCCAAACGTATGAAGTGAACGGGTCCGTGGTTACATCAAGGATACCGGATAACGCGACGACACGTGAAACCCGCGAATTGAAACGTTTATAATGAGGTTTCAATTGAAATAGAATGGATACCCGTGGCGAAGGGTGAAAATTTTCAAAAGGTAACCCGAAGCAATAAAATATGCCTTAGATAACATATCGAGGTCAATTTTACAGAAAACAAAAACTAAGCTAACCATAATAAACCTAAAAGGGAAGCCGGTAGGAATCGGGTTGTATGGACGCTTTGCCACTGATGGATACCCTTCGTAATTCAACGTATGGATTTTACTGGTGGTCTCTCACATGTGAGAGTCCGACTGGGTAGGTACTAGCGCAATATCTATTTCTGCCGAGAAGCATTAGTCACTGTTGTGTTCCGGTTTGCAGGTCATTGTAGGCACTGTAACTACTGGATATAATGAGACTTAACATCTCATGTCTCAGGATGACGCATGCAGTGGAATACCAAACAATACTTTGTAATGCAAGGTGTTGGATGGTGTTTCTACTGTTTAAATCATTTACTGTGTTTATTAGATTGATTGAATTAATTTAAATGTAGACAAGGTAGAGATGAAATGTTTGATTTACTAAGATTACTATTTTTTATGCAATTTTATAATTGTTTATTTGTGTTTTAGAATAAAAATACGCCTATAATTTCAAATCACATTTCGCACTCTTAATAAAATAATGAAAAAAAAAACATTTCTGTTTGCGACCTTTTTTTAAGTAGCTATAAATTAAACTTATTAAAGATAGATAAAAAATTAAACCAATAGCATGAAAAAATAGGAAAAAAAAGGTCGCAAACAGAAATTGGTTTTGGAGGTTCCCACAAATAAATAATTTTGATATAGGTCATTATTTTATTAAGAGTGCGATTTATTTAATTTTAGTCTGTCATTCAATGATCTTAGATCACGAAATACCTATCTATATGCTAACGAAGGTGCTCGACATATATGACAATAAAATAAAGTCAGTTACAACGCCTTTGTTAATAGAACGAGTTATGCCAAAATGTACCAACTACATTTAAACATTTTTGGATTGTTATTAGTTGTAGCTAGATTATTCTATGTATAAAAATTGTGTAAATTGGTGCACATATATTTTTTTGCATATGTAAATAGATCTTAACATGTTGTTCTAAACAATTAAGTAATAATAACTTACTTTTATATAGTTTGTGGGTTGGTACATTTAGGTATGACGGGGTCCGTTTTCCACTACAGTGAATGCATCAACTCGTTAATGTTTATAAACATCCGACCTTTGTGCAAATTAAATGGAATGAAGGATAAGTTAATGGAGATTTAACACGTATGAGTGTTGTAGAGCGGTGAATAATTAGTATCAAAAAAAAGAATAAGTACCTACGTCAATGAACTTTAGCTGTCAACTATGACTTAGAAAACGTGATTTGTATTAAGTTTTCTGCTCAGGATCAACCTGGAGTCTGGAATATGTGTCTATTATGACAACGCTCTTCTTATCACACCACAAAATACAATGAATAGTTCCTTCATAGTATACTAAAGTCTTGATATTTATCAATCGCACGAAATCATCGCATCATAATAAAATCTTTCTCAAGCTGCTTACACGCATATAACTTAACCTGTTTATTAAATGAAAAATGTATTTAAGCATAAGGAGGTAGCAATGAATGATTGGCACATTAATATCGAGTTCGAAGTTGTACACGAACAATTGAGTGTATTCCCATGCCAAACTACCCTCGGGCCTTTCAGTGCCAATAAAAAATCGACTCTTGCGCATCCTCACGTTATTAAACTGTGTTCTTAATGGAATCCTTTGTGGAGAAATATAAAACACAAAAAATATTGCACTTATTTAATTTTTGTTATATAAAATTTTTTGCTTAATTATATATAATAGTACATATTTGTTAAGATTTTTGCCAGGAACTAGAAATTTAACAAAGCAATGTACTTACCTCCTGCCTTGTAATGCAAGCCCCAATAGTATTGCAATTTCATAAATCGATTGCCGATATAGAATTGATCGATAAATTATAAAGAATGTTGTAAATGCACACGTGCGAATAAACCCTTATTCTATAATTCGTGTGGGCCTGGAGCGGGTAATAACAGTAATAAGGCACGCCGCGGCCTCCATAAGTCACATCGCTTCTCCGTAAAATAGCGCTCTCATTACCGGCGAAAATACTTAACCGTACACAGGTCTTGCGATAATGTTCGAACTTCAACACTTACACAATATACTTATAACTTTGTGGACCTGTTTAAGTAAGTATATAGCACCAAAAATATATATTTTTAAATTTTTTATGCTATATACTTTCAGAAACGCTAGCTAATTATAAATAACTATATAGCTGTGTATCTACGACAAATAGAACAATTTACAAGCAAAAAGGTCTAAAAACCCTATCTTCACTCCGATCCGCTTAAATAGTTGTGTCAGATTTAATGACGCGCGTCAATAATGAGCGATAAACTGGATTTGGAACGTGTTCTATTTTTAAACCACTCTGGTATTACAATTGAATAGTGTTGTACCTTCTCATGTCATAACAGAGTGAGCGAATGTTCTGTCACGATTCCGCTCTCTGTTCCATCTCTCCCACAGTACTAGTCACGAACTTATACTTCACTTAATTAACGTAAATAAGACAGTTTTGCGAATGAAAAAACAACGGGCCCGTGTAAAGGTCGACGTTTCGACCAAACCGGATTGGGATTAAGGCTGAGTACAGATTGGAAAATGGTATATTTTTTTAAACTTTATATTTTACATGGTATCATAGGATTACGTAATATGATTGGGATCGCATCAACATCTATGATACCTAAACTAAAATAGCGGCGATAGTCTAGTTGGGTGTGGAACGGACTGCCAAGACGAACGTCCGCAGGTTCAAATCCCAAGGGCACACACCTCTGACTTATATAAAAATCATGTGTGTATTCTTTGTGAATTTATCGTCCGCTTTAACGGTGAAGGAAAACATCGTGAGGAAACCTACATATCTGAGAAGTTCTCTATAGGAATTTCGAAGGTGTGTGAAGTCTACCAATCCGCACTAGGCCAGCGTGGTGGACTAAGGCCTAATCCCTCTCTGTAGTAGAGGAGGCCCGTGCTCAGCAGTGGGCAAGTATATAATACAGGGCTGATATTATTATAAACTAAAATCACCTGTTATAGTTGTATCCAGAAAGAGTACACACCTGCTATTATTGATCAGAAGAAAAAACAATAATCAGGACTCTTTTAATTAGTAAAGCTCTGAAACCGATATGACACTATGTATTGACCTGCCAACCCCTATAGAGTCTAGCTTAACTCATCCCATAAAACCAAATATTCCTCTGACCTAATTGTACTACCTTTCTAAAGATTTAAACGCGCCCTTATTTGGCCGCATCTTATGCCATTTTGCCACATTATATTTTAATGAAAGTTTTTATGGTGACACTAATAATAACAATTGAAATTAATTTAATTATTCGTAGTAATTAGCAAAATGCTCAAAGTGTGCATTAAACGTCGGCAATCAGCAATACGGGTTATTTGCAAACAAAATTATATCTATTACCTATTTAAATACTGTCATAATTTTATGACAACAAACAAAAGAAACATATGAAATTTATATTCGGACGTTGTAAAACATACTTTATTTTTTATAAAATAAATTAAGATTATTAAATTCTGACGTATCAAACATAAAAAACGTCGAATTGATACACTCCTTTTTTAAAATCGTCTAATAAATAGGTATCATTAACACACAATTCTATAACTTTGAATAAAACAGATATCAACTAATAATTAAATTCGCTGAAAGAGATATATTCAATAGTGCAATGTCAGTAGGGTTCCATTTGCGTACACTGCGTGCCATTAAAAAGCTCTTCACGAAATGCAAGTCAGTCCTATAACCCCACATTAACGTGGTACTTGGACCGTGAATTGAATTGCAAGACAGCGATGAAAGACGCGCGCATTTTATAATAAAAAGGGTTATTTTAAATTGGTTACATTACCGATATATTTGATACTAAGTGTACTTATAAATTGGCTTGTACCTTAATGGGAATGTGATTTGTTTTTATGCCAGAGTTTTATCGTTCGGACTTACATATGTACAATCACAAATAAGTGGTATATATAGGTCATTTTAGCCTTAAATTATTTTTATGAACTAAAGTACATTCGACAAAATTTTCATTGATTGATTAGGTACCAACTAATGTCATATCATCTTCGTGGATTTTATAAGGTATAATGTTAAAGTATTTTGCTTTTCTTTTTCATAATACTACCGACCGAAAAAACAGAAATTGCAATTGTTTTATGAAATACTAAATAATAATGCCCAGATAACCGTCAATATCGCGTGGTTCAATACGCTAGAACTTCACGCAATTCCAAAAAAGATTACTTTAAACTACCATTCTGCGATAGTACTATATTTGGAATATTGAAAACACCTGTTACATATCAGATTTAATTTTATTTTTCACAAATACACGAGAAAGCAGGAGTACTATGAATAAATTTGAATAACTAAAAGGACAATATTTAATAGTGATTATTTGGCATGAAATTATATTATTTAATAAGTATGTGTGTGTGGGTAATGTTTTGCTACAATCAATAAATTACCGAAAACTGATTTTAAGATATTTTGTGATGATTTCTTATTTTTACGCAAATGTATGACATTGAAATAAAAATATTTTTTTTGTCATTTATCGCGGTTTTTTATATTATAATTTTCTCCCGAAGAGGTTTCGAAGACTTTGCAGCTTACATGGTCGCGAGGGAGTCCCCTTCTATATTAATTTGGGTATCTTGGTGTATAAATTAAGATCGCAACTAAATTTAATACCTTAAGTACCTATAGAAGTAAATCTTTGAAAATTCTTGTGACTGATGATCTTTAATGGGAACTTATTTAGGACTAAAATTGTGCCCAACTTGAAAAAAAAACTTTATTTCTATTTCAAATATCTCTTTTAAAAATAGCAACAATACAATAAAGTAATCTAGTTAAGAAAAGCCTTTAATTAGTCACATTTAGTATAGTCACGTTAACTTTTATTGCAAACTCTATAGTAGAGGCATGGAGTAATGCAGTATTGTGCGCCAGAGGGCATAATAGGGTTGCAAATAACTTATAATAGAAAAACATGAAATATAACACCCAATAATTGTAATCTATATGAAAATTAAATCCTGAATTACATTACCGTTACTTTAATTTCGATGTAAAATAAATCCATTGTCTTGAGTACTGGCAACCCTACTCCGATTTTAAAATAAATGCAGTATCTCGAGTAGTGACAACCCTATTACGATTTGCGAGTGAAGCGAGTGGCGACCGGTTCGCGCGCGGCGCACCTGCCGCGGGCACACGCCACGCATGCGCGCCGCACACTGTAAAACTAGTCCGTAATATTATACTAACACTTGGTTTAAAATAAATTAATAACACACTGCTTAAACGTACGCCTTTTAGATAAGAAAATCTCTTTATTTTTGTAGAGAAATAATAGTGATTTATAATAAAATACCACAATAGTCACAAATCAGTAATAAAACTATACTGTTACCTGCCCAAATACTGCATAACTATAAGAAATATGTGTAAGTATGCTTAGATTTTCCTAATATTTTTTCTGTAAAATATTTTAAAGATACCTACTGCGTTTTTTTAAATATAAAAATGGATTGATTGTAACTCATCCTAAAATTTTCATATTATTTATTGTGTATAACTTAGCGAAAACAATACGAAGAAGCTATAGCTAGAAATTCTGTCCCATAAATCAAATACTAAATAGTATTAATTATACATTAAAATAATAGTTCCCACATACCAATTAAATCCATTTTTCCAATATAGTTGAACGATGTTACCCGCTTTATCTAATCGTGAAATGCATCACCGACAGCTACAAAATACAAAATAATTGAAAAAATGGCGCATTGGCGCTGTACCCGGCCTGCCTTTACTGTCCTCGCTTGTGCGAGTGCAGATAAGCTGGGACGTGTGCATTTTATTTATTTTAACATTTTTAAGGCGGCCATGTTTTTTTTTCTCGTCGACGGCGGCGCGGCGGTAAGTCACGAAGTGGCCCGCACCGCGCACCACCTTGAGGGCTAAATAGCACCTACGCAGTAACCGCTGTCCTTATTTACTGCCTACTGAAATAGACCTACTAGAAACACCTCTATATTTTTGTTTAAGTATGTACCAGAATCTACATGTTTAATGACGTTTCCATCATTGAAGACTGTAGTGATGTTAAAAAAATTCAATAAATTTATAACACATGTAATAACGATCAATGAAATGAGATCTCTACATTGCAAACTTTTTCAGCATGGACGGCAAACGAGAAATTTTAGTAATTTGATGATAAGCACCGCCGCCACACTTTCAAATAACGTATCGCCACATTTTATAAAGATAGAGAAATATCTTTGGCAATTTCGATAATATCATAAAACACTTTTTTCATGGTAGTGATGATTTATAACACCCTGTTCGAGACGATCTATTCATGTAGACAAATCTAGAGCATGCCTTTAACATTTATTATTGTAGCGCCATATCTATCATAAGCTTTGCTGTATTACAAAAATGTATCCTATTTCATGTTACATACATTACATAAATATTTTGTTTGCATTAGTAATTGACAAACTATTAATTTTTACCTATTGATACAACCTTTTATATTACATACAAGTACCCTGTTGATTTTTATTATATGTTGATTCAAACGATATCATTATTTTTGTATTGAATCTGTATACAATCACTAATATAATTAAAGTAATTGAGTAAACAAGTAATGTCAATAATATTATAATTTCTTATGAAATTACAATATAGAATAAGGAGATTATCCAAGTATTAACTAAGGTAGATTAAAATTGAAACGGTTATTTCAATGAATTAAAAATAAATACATTGGTACTAATTTCTTTTTATGGCTCCTACGGCACGCTTTATTTTTTTAATCCTTACGTTGCGTAATGTATTCTTTGCAGCGATCTCATGAATAAAAAAGATATTAGTTTCATAAATAAGTATTCAGATAGTCCATTTATTTGTTTGTTTGCCATTACTGAGATTATTTATGGATTATAAAGGAATATTATTGTTACCAGTATATCGAGTGATAACGACTTTTATATGCTTTTAAAATGTTTTCCTGAAATAATAGTCCACCTGGAAAAATATATTTCTCGAGATAAGAAGCCAATGTCATCCTTTTGTACATATACATTCAGATATATACATTTATACATCCAGATCGCTACCAGAAATAATGATGATTGTTATTCTGTTACTACCGTTCATTATAGTTGTAAGTAAATAAGTAAATAATACAAACAATGGCATAAAACCTTTTTTTTTTCTATATATTCTTACTCATTATAATTTTTACAAGTTGCCTTCAGATTTCCTGGTATTTATTTCTCTGCAAAATTTATTCAAAGAAATGTTAATAAAATTTCATTCATAAAATTTTACTTTATTAAGTATAACGAGTCAAACTGGGAATTACTCTTTCAGTTCAAATGTTTTACCGAAATCAGTAAAAACATTTGAACTACGAATATGATGACATTAATTTTTGTTGACTTCTGAAACAGGATAGACATGGCATAGTGATTATTGAAAACACTGGCTAGTTCGTGACAGGCGCGTCCTCGCGAGCGCCGCACCGCGCATGTCCTATAATGAGGTCAACATTATAGCATCCTACACATTGCATGACCGCGCACACGCTATTACATTTGTTTATTAAGTTTTCTTGGTCTGATATAGATTTAATTTTTTCTACTTAAACCAGCATTTTTTTCTGTAGTCGGTCCCCCTTGACTGAGGATCGTGGTCATCATTGAATGTACTGCATTTAGATACTATTTTTAGATTTACCAGCATACTATACTAATATAAATGAATATTGTTGGTAATTGTTTTGTATATAGTTATCAGTGCAATTTATCTACAGTTCTTATTTTTTTAGTACGATTTGAAGATTAATTTAATTTGTGGATGCATTCAGTTAATGTACTCTACGTTTATACCAAATATAGTAGCGAAATATTTAAACGAAATCATAAATCTAGAGCAGAGTAGAAATAATTTTATTGTAGTAGGCTTTGTAACTGCCCGCCCTTGTAAGAGTTGAACATGAACATTATCTATCCCGCAACACTAATAGATCACAAATGAACTGAGCTAACTGAGGCCAGAATATCGACTTAAAATCTAGGTGTACCTACAGATTCAGGATATGGGGAGTAAAAGAAGAAGATTTGGCTTAGGCTTAGGAATAATTTTGACTATAATAATAAGTACTATCATTTGTTAGTATTTAGTAATATGAGTTTTGAATGAATATATTTAATCTCGTCGGAGCATACTTATTCGCGATATTACGTCCCATGTACGACCTTACTTCAATTCTAATAAACTTGTATATCAATTAATTAATTGATATCATACGTCATTTTGTTGGTGGTAGAATATATTTTATATCCGCGCGGATAACGACCACTTTACACAAGGTGTTAAAACCCACAAAAGTGGCCCACGCTAGTGTGTCGCGTTCCGGGAGCAGCCTGTGTATACCCGGTTCCAACAGGCGGGCATAATTGTGTCGATTGTTGAGGGGTAATCATCTCTCGTCAGTTGACATTCTATTGCACCCCACTCTACTTACCATCAGGTGAAGTGGGGACACTTTGTCGTGCCCGTACAAAAAAAATCTTATAAATAAATAAAAAAAATCTTATAAATAAATAAAAAAAATCTTATATATAAATATTGGACCGATTACAAATTGATATGGTTTATTTTACATAAGTCTATTTTTATTTAAAAATAAATAAACAAAATATAAGTCTATTAAACTTGACATTTCTGTAATCTACATTGAACACTTTGGTCAACGTCTCATAACTTTGTATATAGCGATAACTTTTCGCCATTTTATGTGTTTATTTAAACGCCCGATACTATAAATTGCCGGTACTTAAATTTTTTAAAACTTTTATGAAGTCATTAAACGGGTATAAAACACAAAATATATTATTGGCCTTGATAAACCATTGGATAAACAGCAACATCTTTGCTATTTTAAGTTTTATGAACTATCCCTTTATCTTAAATATTCAGGGTATCTCAAATAATTAAACTGGGTATTTAAAATGGCTAATTCTTAATTATCTTATGGTTATGAGCAAATTTAATTGAAATTAAAACTAACTATGTAGTTTAAGAAACATTATCTTAATTATTACTTAAAATGTGCATTTTTAAGTATAAAGTTAAACGGTAAGCCAATGAGAAGCATTTAACACAAATAGATCTCCCGTAACCATTTATTTACTTTGGTAATCAAATAATACAAGTAAGTAAAAATAGCTAAATGTTATTGGGTTTTTTACCCCGGCCCGGAGACTGAAATTTGTGCCCGACATGAGGATAGGCTCGTCCCCTATCTCACTATAGGATGTAATACACACAGAGAAAAATGGGTGTACCTGTTGCGCTTCTGCTTACCCCAAACTAATAAAAAGTGCGAGTTTTTGTGTAACCTACAATACAAATGCTCGAACTTACTAGAACAATCTTCTAACGTATGCACTTAGAAAAAATAATTACACCAAATCACTCATGTCATGATTGCAGTATTGCTAGCATTAATTGACCGCACTTATTCAGTAAAAAAAATATTTAATGGCATGTATATTCCAACATCTAAGCATATTACGTGGTCTTAAATTTAGAAAAAAATGAGTTCTATTGTCCAGGCTAGCTGATTATTATATAGTCTTTAATTTTAGAAATATAAAATTAGTTTTATATTTTTTAAATGCCTACCAAAACAATACGACAACACAATCGAGTCGATAATAAGTCCTTGTTTTGTTCTAAAGGTACATTAAGACGGCAGGTAATTAAACATCGAAATGTTCCTGCCATCGGCGGCTGTGAGAAGGCGTCGTTCTAAATAATGACTGCAATAAAACTTTACTTATTACTGAGATCGACGAAACCGCATCTACCTTTGTAGAAGTAACAATGCTTAAAACATAATGGCTTACGAAATACGAAACTGTATCCTCTAAACAATACAACAAGTGAAACATAGAAAAATATTTAAAAAGATATTAAGATAACAGCAATAATAAATAACAACTATAACTTGAACTAAACTCCCTCTACAAAAAACTATAAAAAAGTGATCAGAGATCATAGAATTCTAAACGATAAATCAGCTATTTGGACGCATGCGTATGTCGGATAATCTCAAGCCGCGGTATTCCTCGCTTCGTAATCGTTTGTCGCACAAAAACCGAATTGCGCGTTATTCAATTGGTTAATCAGTCCAATTAATTTGAAGGGATAGCTACCTCCGATCGACAACGAGCTCCGTAATTGGAACGATGAATGTTCGATGTAAAGAAACGATTCTTTCTTTATACACTGCGCTATCGAAGCACCATTTTAAATGAATTGCGAAACGCCTAAACCTTTTTGTATTTTTTATCAGTTATGTTTGCATTCAGCGTAAACATGAAATTATTTTATAAGTAGATATTACCGTGGTGTGTCTACTTAATAATAAGTCTTTTGTAAACTAAAATAAAATAATAATTATCAGCAAATTTGCGTAAACGATAATGATAAAACACCAATTCGATTTAGTTCAACAAGAACGTAGTTATACGATCTACATGACTAATACAAGTATCTAAGCGTATTACTGTGTTAAAAATTAGTCGATTAGAAACATAAATAACTATGATCCCTGATAAAATCTACATTGAAAGTAACTAGAAATTATGTTTGTATTGTTAATATATCTACGTTTCGTTAATGACGTAACGATGTTTTTTTAAGATAGCTAAGAAACTCAAGAGAGGCTTATTTAGTATTAGAGGTAACAGCATTTTTATTGTATGTGTCAGGCACAAACTAGATTCAGTTTTACCTGCAGCGCATTTTCTTGTTTTATAGGTCATAGTAAGTAATATAGCCGTAGACCCAAAATATCATCGTCCAATCCTAACAACTCCAATTCTTTTCAACAAAGTTGGCAACGCTTCCTTAACATCTAGTATTTTGAACAACTGTCAGGTTACCTACAAGACTGCCCATCTTTTGGTTAAAACATAACAAGAAAGATAATATCTTTGTTTTTTTAAATATTATTTAAAAAGCATTTCTTAAAACCGTCAAAGAAAACGCATTTAAAAACAAAACAATCTGACACTTTATACTTTTTTTTTAAAAAGAAACATGTTCCTTGTCACGCAAAAAGGATTTAAGTTGGCTACATGACGGCCAGTTCTATCGGCTCGTCATACTGGCCAGTTCGCACGTGTGTCACTGTGGGTGGTGGCGTTGGGTTTAATTTTTTTATCTAGCTCCACACGTGAGTATCGTGTACTCCTCCCCCCTGGAGACTTTAGCAAAATTTATTTCGCGATTTGCTGTTTAAGTAATAGCAAAGTATAAAAATAGTCTATTAATTTTAGATAGAAGTGCCAACAAGCACGTTTTAAAAGTTAATGGCTTTAATAAATTGACATTATTTATATCCAATTATATCAATAACTTAATTTAATTAAAAATGTCTATTGGATAATATTGACTAGTATTCTTTTCCCAAAAAGTGTGTTTCATTGTAATATTTAACCATAACAATAAAATGTTGATACATTAGGTATCCTAAATTTGTTTTTTTTTTCACAAGAAAAAACAAATATAAGATACCAAGATTTATCTCAAGATCTGTGGGACTGTAAAATTACAAGTTATTAAAATAAATAAAATCAACTTTATTACACATTTTAAAACTCACTTAGGTATTTCTTGTCGTTCCCAAGTTTGTTTCCATAAAATTACAAGTTTGGACCGGAGGTCTTCGATTTAGTATAAATAGCTGTTATTAAATGCTTCCAAATGTAGCCCACCCTGACTCCCTAACATTGTGTTTCGGTGAATTGTTGTTTTTCAATACATTAGATGACTTCATTTTGGTATTTTCATTATAATTTTCGTCCCTAATTGTAGAAGGATAAGTTCGTCGTAAAGAACTCTTTTTTTTTCGTAAGTATAATTTTATTTTTAAATTAGTACTTACTTACATGGATAAAATTTTCTTAAGACTTTAAAATATTTCACAAATGAAATTCTATTTTGGTACCAATGTAGTACATTAACAATCAGACTTAGTTTCCAATTTCGTCCGTATTATAAGAATTATAATCACAATTCACATCAATAGTCAAATAATAAATAGTTATAAAACTTTATACACAATTTCGTATTCTACGATAATTGTTTGCTTTTGTTAACTTCCCAATTTAAACAATACGAAACAGTTTTCGATTGCGACGATATAAATAACTTTATTGAGTCGTCACGAATCTTCACTTATTCAATTTCGAGGGGACACTTCGAAACGTTTGGGCCAATCTCAATTTCCAAGAAAAGCTTACTCATGTATTTCCAATCAACAAATACCGACTTCATACCAAAGATTTTTCGAACATTGTGGGCTACAACTCACGTTCGATCAAAATTCGTTGCGCATTGACCACCGCCGACCACCTAGAATGCTTCTCTTTACAATAGAGACCGAAGGAGGTCTTACGCAAAAAGCAAAAATCCGGACCACCGGTAGAACAGACCTCCATACACTTTTAAGGAGATTGACGAAATTCTTACTGTCAGCATTTATAATCAAAACAACGTTTAAACTGGTTATATCACTACATTTTCTGATAGACGCAACCTTCTCTACAGATATCGTCCGTTTAGTAATTTACATGCAAACATCATCCTTCCTCGCTCATTAGGTGGTGTCATGCATCATAAGCACTGATTAATTGGCCTCCGACGCTGGGCTGCACGTACAAAGAAGATAAAAAAGAGAATGACAACGGACAAGCAACGACCTTTTCTGTAACGAGAAGCCGTCACTCAAACGCGCGACGTCAGCGGCATGTGGGCCGCGGCCGACAAACGATCCTCTCGACAACTTCAATTTATATGCAACTCGGTGCCTACACTCGTCCTCGGCTGATAGGTAATAAACTCATGGTACCGATATCCTCCTAAATTATCATTAAATTCTGCTAATATATGTCCAAAATACATTCATTTCGATATGAAATTAACTTTCTGATTAACCGGTTATTGATGTGATTATCTCATTATACCCGAAACGTATCGAAACGAAATTGAAAAAAATAATTTGAGGCAAACAAAACGTGTATTCAAAGCGTCAAGCGTCCCGCACCGACTTGGGTGGTTCTGAGTCGGACTGCGCGGCAGATGTTGGTGATGTTAATAAAAATCACGAATCAATTACTGGTTAGGATCGATGTTATGAACATTACACATACCCACACATCATCTCATGAATTTCAATGAACTTATCAATATGAGCACCGACATGTATAGCGTGTTATATTAAGTACTTACCTCGTTAAATGATACTAATATAAATGCTAAAGATTGTGAAGATGTTTGGATTATTACTAGAAGTAATAGCCAACACAGTCACCACATTGATTTGGATGTAATATGGCAAACAGATAGAACACTTCATTACTCGGATACATTTATTACCCTGAGCGACTTTAATTCCCATAAAGGATTATCGGGTAAGCGAAGGCACGTGCACAATAAAGCATGAACTACGCCTTACGAGACTTACCAATACCACAGCTCAATTACGCTGCGTAATGATTTCTTTTTGGCGCCAAAGCCACAATTAATACTCACCCGTTAATTTCGTTTGCGATACAAGGATATTAATATTCGACGCACAATATCGATACGCGTGTCGGGTGGTCAAAGTCCCTTCTGCCGCAGCATACATGAAAATTGGAAATAATGAAACGTCGCACGGCATCGATTGTGGCAAATTGCAGTTGCCGGTGCAATAATTTCTTCAATAACCCTCCATTAATGTCGCGGAGTGCAAACAATCGCAATCAAATGCGTTGACGAATTAGTGCGACCACCCTGAGAGCTACTGAGTGGCAGAGAGCGCCCGAGACCACATGCACTCTCGCACTGTTATTTTGACTAAAATGTCTTCTTTGAAGATTGAGAGCGGTTTCGCAATAATTGTTTTTAATTGAACGTTGCGAGCTGTGGAGCCGCGATTTTATCGCTTTAGTTTATGAAAGAACTTTTTTAATTTTCTTGTAGTTTTGTTATTTAGTAGTAATAAATGATGTGATTATTTTTAAATTGATGTAGGTATAATGATTGAAGAAATAAAATAGTAAATTTGATAAAGTTATTTGTCATATACCAAAGCGGCAACTTATATGTAGTCCGCAGAAGAATATTTATCAAAGAGGTGACCTATTTTCCTGGGACCATTGTTAAAAAATTGGATTTATAATATTACTTAGCTTGTTTACTTAAACAAGAATATCTACAATGAATATATCCATCAGGTGCAACTGTTATGGTACGAGAATTGAACACGCGACCACCCATGCACAGCTCAAGCGTCACTCGACACGCAATCAATGAAGATTTTATTTTTTTTCAAAATGGTAATTTCTTTTTTACTATTAAGTTTTAGTATTATACGGAGATGTTTAGCCAATGTTGGAACATGTTAACACTCGTAAACCTTCGGGTAGACTTCGCTTCAAAATACCAAATAGTCCATTTTTTTAACAAATTAATATAGCAAATATATGACTTAGCCAAATATACATTAGTAATAACTGTTCAACTACACTAGTCCCATTTCACGAACACACGAGTTTGCGAGAAAAAATACATAAGTACCCAATATTGTTTTTCAGTTACAAATTAAAGGTATATTTACAAGCCGGAACGCAGCATGCCTATGGGAATAAGCTTTTTGCGTACCTATATAATATTCCTTGAATTCCTTATTTATTACTCTTATTTTGACGTATCATAAGTGCAACTTTGGTCCCCAACGTGATAAGTAAAGTATTTTAATCAGGTAAGGAAAATATATTTAAAAACAGTACCGCTTTTTTAGAAGACGACTTTGCCACGACCTGTCAATTACACGAAACATTATAGCTATGTGTTTACGTAGTTTTTCCTTCCATAAAATGTATAATCGATGTTTATTTACGTTAGACAAGTGGCCGGTCTTAAAACATCAAGCCAAACCATCTTTAAATGCTAGAAGTGTGCGTTGCAGCAACTTAACATTTTAATACGATATGGGCGAGTGGTACAAGAAAATATACTAGTAGTCTTGGATTTGTAAATAGACTGTATAGGCCGCAGCCTATGGGCGGTAGCCTCTTAGGGTCGGCAGATTTCAGAGGACGCTCAACCGATTTAATTAATTTGTTTATTTAAATTTAGTGCCTTCTATTAAACAAATAAATGGAAAATTACTAAGTATTTTAGAAACCTACATACATAAACCTACATGCCTACATGGAGCGGCGGAAATAAAAGTGGCCTACACTTATAATAATAATATCAGCCCTGTATTATATACTTGCCCACTGCTGAGCACGGGCCTCCTCTACTACTGAGAGGGATTAGACCTTAGTCCACCACGCTGGCCTAGTGCGGATTGGTAGACTTCACACATCGGAATTCCTATAGAGAACTTCTCAGATGTGCAGGTTTCCTCACGATGTTTTCCTTCACCGTTAAAGCGAACGATAAATTCACAAAGAATACACACATGATTTTTTAGAAAAGTCAGAGGTGTGTGCCCTTGGGTTTTAAACCTGCGGACATTCGTCTCGGCAGTCCGTTCCACACCCAACTAGACTATCGCCGCTTCACTACACTTATAAAAAATATAAATCTGGCACTGCTAGTAGTATAAACCTATAAATATTGTAGTAGTGATATTCATGTCGCGTGATGATCGCGTGCTCTGGTTGTGCGAATTACTGTAACAATGTATCGAAGACACCTCACAGAAACTACCACACGTAGGTTGGCGTGGAGGTGCAATATGTGAAAAGGTAGAGATTGGTGAATGAAACCTCTATCTCTGTGGCCATGTCTTTACATAAGTGATTCGAGGAAAGGTATAAAAAAATGCATTGATATTATGTTATTGATTTATTACACAATTAATGGCATATTTTAGGTACATTTCTCATATTTACAATAATATAATTAGGCATCATAAATGTATGTAAAATAGTATCACTTTTTCTTAACATAGTAATTTATATTAAAATAATAATAAGACTTATAATAATGCTCAAAACCATGTCGGTCGCAATAAATACATCTGTTATATTTACTTACATTAAATGTAAATACAAATATTTCACCTATATTTCAGTGGTGTGTCAATAAGTTGGATGACCCACAAAGTTAGAAACATTTATACATTGCAAAATATAATCGATTTATATAATCCCAAACAATATCCAACGATCGGTATCGGTAACTAATGAAGGAAGACACTATACTAATGGTTTATTTCGGTAACAATATAAAAATACGTGTTTAATATCTAGCAAACTGTTTTACATCTCATTAAGCCTTATTGCAGGGAACATGTACGGTCGACAATTGTCGTAACGCATTACGCATACATTTACATACAATCTACAAAAGTCGCCGCGGTTTCATGCTCTATGCAAATATACTTATAGCAATACTTAAACCTATGTCGTGGAAGACCGTATGATTTTGCTGTATAAGGCACGAAGAATTCTCTCCACAATTCCCTACTTGATTTATAGAACGAAATTTAAAATGGCAGTTAAGGTAAAATAATTAGATGTAAAGTATTAAATATAAAATAATAAAGTTATTCTGATTTATCAAGTATCTTTCAATTTTGTTTCTCGAATAGTAAACTGCCGTTTTATATTACGTCATAAAACTCAGCGAATTATATTTATTCAAAATTAATCATGGAATTGCAAAAGGATTATTTACTTAATCAAATATAATTAATAGCCCCGGAACAAAATGAAAACGTAGCGTAAATATTAATCAGCAAATATTGACTACAGCCGTTATTTACAAGGTAAATGAACTTAATAAATATTAAATGAATAAATGGCACTTTAAATCTATCTTATGTAATGAAAAGGACTGTCGAGTCCATGCATGAAATACTGCCTCAGATGTCATCCATAAATATACAAGTTATATTCTACGGCTTACATTTATTGTTACGGAGATATTTATTTACACAGAGCACAAGACAGGCAATATAACTTTTCACTTTGGGATTATTATTTATTTTTACCAATATTGATTAGAGATGTCCCTTGTATTTGCAGCCGCGGCACCGTCAGTATAGTGAGACGCTACGCGATATTCTGTCTTTGATCATTAAATATACGAGTATCAAGGGTTTATTTATCTCACTAAGCAACAACGCAGCAAATATTACCTTTTAAATGAGTCTATATGTGAAAATTCATGAGTGTTATCATGCTCAATGTAAATGTTATCCTAAATTATAGTACTTTAGCTGTTACCTCGAAAATTTTCAAATAAATACAAACATCACTCAAAACAACTGACCAAGCAAGTAACTTTTGACAACTAGATAAAGTCTTCACATACACTATGCATTATAGCTAGGAACTTCAATACTCCAATATGTACAATTATAATATCACAGAACCGATGAGGGAATGGAAGTAGTGTCACCAAGGTCTCCAAGGCTTGTCTTCGGGCGGCTGTCTTCTGGTGACGAGGGCTAGGGGAGCAGGTTCTTCGGAAGAGGGGGGTGGTGTGCTCCAGCCTGAACTAGCTGGGGAGTAGCACCTGGGTTCTGATGATGAGGAAGAGGAAGCGTCTCGTGGTGAGAGCGGCACGAGAGTGGGCATCGCTCCGAGGTTGTTGGCGGTGACCCCGGCCGGCAGGACGAGCGCGATGTCGCCATTAGACAGCCGTGTGGGCACCAAGCGGACCCCAGAGCCAGGACCGGCTGCGGACAATGAACACAACTGTTATACGCTATCAAGGTCCACGTTTTGCATACAATGACCGGTTATGATTTAATAATCATACTTTCCAGTTAGAATTCATTTTATTCGCAAGTACTGGAATATTTATTTTCATTTCTTGTCTATATCGAATTAGTATAATAATTACATTATACAAAAATATTATTTTAGATTTCTTCTCACTAATAGTTTTATCATTCAATATTAGTTAATTGAATGCTCACCCGAAATAAAAATGGTAGAGTGATGAGGCAAGGCATCCTCAGTGTCTGAGGGCGGTGTGGGCGCTCCAGCGGGCCTGGCTCCAGGAGTGTTCACACACGACTCTAGATGCTTCACAAGTCTTCTCCTCAACCCTGACTCCAGCCCTTGGAACTTGGCCACTTCAGACACGCACTGCCTGTACCCAGCGCGGAATCGATCCGGGGACCCGTTGCTCTCCGATCGCAGGCCTTCCAGATGCTTCACCGTCATTTCCAGGATATCAGCCTTTTCCAGTTTCGAATGTCTTGCCGGCTGAAAGAATAATAGTAATGTAAAAACCTGATAGTTTTAAGGTTGTAATAAAACTGGTACTTATTGAATATTAAAATCAACTTAATAATGTATCAACTATACATGTTATCTAAAATTTGGTTATAATATCTCGTTATGTATTTTAGTATGAATACTAACGTATATCTATCGAGTTAGACATTTGCTATTCTACGCTAATGAATATTGTAGCAAGTCTAAATAATGCAGGACCATATTTATCACCTTTAGGCAGTTCTATAGTGTCCATTTGTGATAATATATTTTAATGTGGGATTACAAAACACTCACGTCTTTCTTCATAGCGTCCAGTATCAGCGCCTTCAATTCATTCAAGCAGTTGTTGATTCGCGCCCTCCGTCGCTTCTCCATTATCGGCTTGTTGCTCTGTTGAAATAAACATTAAAATAAATTTTATACCTATATAATGAATTTCTAATGTATGCACAAACGACACGAGTGTACGGTTTTGCATAATATATATATATGGTCATACATGGACACATTTAATGTAGTTGCTGCTTTAAAAAGAAAATAATAGGTTTGCGGTTCTGAGAATAAATTATAACAACGTTGTTTATCAGAACCACCGCTAAAAAAAGTATAAAATAAGGTAAAATACATTGAACAATTAACACCTCTAGGAACTAAATGTTAAGTGCAAGGTGAAGGTTAGCCTTTGATATAGAAGAAAATAATAAAGTGGCATTTAAATATTCAAAAGTTATGGAGACGTCCTCCTTAGCATTAAATACATACATATCTAATACCTAATTAACTTTTAAATATCAAACGTTGCAAAGATCGTCAATACTAATCACAGAAGCGATGGTAATTCAAATGATATCTACCTACACAATAGGTTCATGTGCGCACATAAACAACAGCGTCCATTTTATCGTGTGTCGCTAAGCGGGGCGCGTGACAAAAAGAGCCATTAATCTCTCGTTACACGCTGATGGCGGCGCGTGCGTGTCTGCTCAAGGTGAAGGCCGAGTTTTGTCGTGATCTGAGCACGAGCTGACGCCGTCACGACTCCGGCATTTCGGAATTGTCCCGTGTTACTTGTCGCAAAACTTATAATATATATCAATAATATAAACGATACTTTTTGTAGAAGTAAATTATTGCTATTAGGAAAACTAGCTAATAAATTATGCTAATTATCACCAATGAATAAAACCCGCGAAACGGTGTAGCAACATTTGATCCGTGACGTCACGCGACACGTGACGCTATTATTTTAATCTATGCCCCCGCTGTCGCCGGCGCACATTCGACAAAGGATTTAATGATCGTGATAAATCACCGCCCGCCGTCACACCTGCTGCCCGCCGATAATTTACGTGCGAATTTAACGTCTTCGTTTTTTTCTAACGTAAGTCTACTTAATCACGTGTCGCTTACATAAGATAAAAAGTTAGTTGGTAGTTTGTATCGATTTATCCGCTTTATGTTTGCGCGTGTGAATTTTTTCAACATTTACACCTAGTGAGTTGTTAGTACGATTTCTATAAAGTATTCTGGGTTATTTTATATAGAGAAATAGAAATTGTGTCTTTTTTTAAAATTGTTTCATTTCTAGTTTTATAGAAAACAGTTCTTTTGTAAGGGGAATTACCTTGCATTTTCACACATCGATGAGTATACCACAATACAATAATGGAGTGAGGACAGGAAATGTATGACGCCTTCCGGCACGCAAACCCCGCTTCCGCAAACTGAATGTTCGCTGATGAATGATGTGTGCGAAAGTAGGTAGCCAGAAACTATGTGGGAGTGCATGCCTAGGCGTTCCGTCGCCTGTAATGTTTTCCTCATTGTGGCTGGCGATAAACCTACTTCACATTCTCGTCGCAGAATTACATCGTCGATAAACATTACTAGTTATTTGTTAACGATATGTTCATTAAACTACTAATGTTGTGTTTACTGTACCGTGGTTACTATTAGAATAATCCTAGCAGCGATATTTCGATTGAAAAAGGCACAATGATTATAGTATCGTTATATGGTATGAAAATTTAATACACAGCAGATCTATTTTTAAGTCACAACATGTGCAATCAATGTAACGAGTGGTTAAACGAGCAGCCCGCAAATATCACACGCGCCTGATAAAAGTCCTCGAAGTGGCACGTGGAACTCGTGTTGGCTCGTACGTCACGCCATGCTGCGCTGCGGTGCCCTGATATAGCATAGCTAGTTAATAAAGTAGTGACAGCCACCCTATATTGATACATTAGAATAGATGGAAAAGCTATAACATATTTTTATTTTATTTTACGGATTAGGAGAAATTTTTTATTTATTGTGTAAGCAGTGTGCAATTTAAGTTGAAAACTGATGGAATTACGGACTCATCGATCAATGCGTCATATTTATAATTTATATAAGTATATTGAATGTAATATGAATATAACAATTATTATGACAATATACATAGATAAAAAAATACTCATATAACGTCATTCTCTACGGTTTTAGACTGCCAGTCTCCAGGCGTATTTCGTGAATATTCCGTAGTTGGCACCGACACGTTGTAACGTGTGTGAATAGTCCTTAAAGCCGGCACGTGTACTGTGAAATATCACGCGAACACGCGCAATAGTTTATAAATTCAACTACTATTTACAAAAAATATAATTAATATTTTAGTATAGCACTTATTAAAAACAAATAAGTATGCAGTGTATTGAGGCTAAAAAGTATAGATACATTTTGGGAAATTCATACTTCTAATGAATTATGATAATAAAACCTAAGTAGTAAGTGGTCATTGACCTTTAAGATTAGTTTGTCTGGGGGATAACTTAATAAACATTTGTGAATAATCTATTACATAGTAATTTTTATCTGTGACCGATAACTTTCTTATGACCCGATAGTGTTAACTTGTTGATTAGTCTAATTTACAAACAAAGATACCAAGAAATTTCTAAAGAAAATGGAAGTTATCATTCATTGTCCCGTACAATATCGTGTAAAGCTATCTACTAGCCTATAAAACATAGCACTTGTTGCAAACTAACAACTTTTCTGTTCACCTTTTCAAATTTTATTTTTTTATTTAGTTATGTATTTCTCAAATTTACCAAAAATTCAATTTTCCTTATGAACTAAAATAATTCACTCTTAGGTGGTAACATACTAATAATACTAAATTGAGACCATAAGACAAATACTATACTTCGGTTCCTACACCAAGCCAAATGTAAATTTATTTTTGTTTTATTTTATCTTCTATATCAAATTATGATTCCCTTCTAAACAACATTGACGTAAATAAGAAATTTCAAACAGGAATTAGATCTAATCTTGTGTTATCACTTATTTTAATTGCATAATCGTTGAACACTAGTCTATTGTTATACTGCCAAATGTACAATGTCTAGACAATTTATATTTGATCAAGGAAATGCGCAGTATTCGCTTAATTCTTTCACCAGGTACAGGACAGAAATAGACGAGTTTTATCAACGTCCAAGTTCACTTTTCAGGACAAACGAGCTGACGATAAACTGACGAGTGTCAACCACTTACTCGTACTGCGGTACTGCGTCGCACATGTAAATAATCACGAGTAAGAATCTGTCCCAGACAGAATCCATCAACGTGACGGCTTTACGTAATGTTTGGCGAGTCATGCGGAATGGATATAGTCGCGCGGCCGGCGCCGGGCGGGCGTCAGCGGCCGTCGTCTTGGAAGAAATCGACACGCACGTGCCAAAAGCGTCTAGCTCGGACGCGGAGCACCCGCAGTGAGTTTAGACTGGTTTCATTCGATACTATTAATTCGCGAAATTAGTTTTAAAAACCCATCATAGAAGACATTGTTGCTCTTTGTTTTAGGGGGTCGTTTGCTTTTAGTACTGAACTAAGTATTTAAAATGTTTTGTATGAAAAACGATCCTTATAAGTTAAGCTATCGAAGTAGGACGTATTAATCTCTCGAAATTAGCAACAGTCACCTAAATTAATCTGAGTTTCAAAAGATAAATTGAAACAAACGACCAATCCGGCCGTCCCGTCTATTTTCATTAACTGCAACTAGTGAAACGATTAGCTAACTGACGTAACACGGAGCTTGTACTCTGTGACATGAATGTAGGGCAGACATTATTTGGACTTCATTTTTATTTCCGCAATATTACTATACAAGGGGTCATCAATCAATGCGCAGTAATTTATGTATTTACTTTCAATTAAGAACCCCTTATGTTATTTGTGGCCGTTTACATTATATGCATTAGGTAGGTACTTAAATAAATTGTCCTTAGCTATCACCCACATAAAGAAATACATGTTTTGAATTTACCGCAGCATAGATTTTCTCAATCTTTTATAATATCGTATGTCAAGGTATTTAAATTATGTATATCAGAATAGTATTGATGGGAGAGACGCCAAGCGGCTTGGCGGTGTTTTGGCATGAGTAGGGCGGGCGGCGGGCCGGTATGAGCTGGCGCTGGCGGTTGGCGGTTGGCAGAGCTGGCAGCTGGCACGGCGCACGCGTGGCGGCGCGCGGCGACCGCGTCGCGTGCCAACTAACAGCGCGTGGGAGCGGACGGCGAACTTCCGGCACGAGCTTACTAAATACCGCTCGCTGTCCAGGTTTGTTTGTTTGGATGCGGCACGAGACTACAGTTTAAAATTACTTGATATTAATATGCGTAACGTTGCTTTGCTCAATATGGTTACACTTTAGAAGTAAAGAACGCTAGGAAGTCAATATTCTACATACACCTAAATGACGAGACGAAAGGCCCGTCTGATGGGTATCGCCACACCTGCCCATAAATAGTTACAACACCACTTATAGCTGTAAATTACAAAGCGCTGCATGGCAGTGCATTGCGCTAATCACCTTGAGTCATTAGCTTTTTATTATCTTAATACCCGTAATAAAATCGGCTCGATATGGTAAAAGGCGTAAAGTTTGATCCATTATGAGTAGTCGGTATGTAGTGCCGCGTGCGTCTCGTCGCCGCTCGATGTAGGCGGGCGAGTGCGGCGCGGCGGCGTGCGGCGGCGCGTGGGTGCGGGTGTGAGCGCGCGCGGTCACACGCGATGCGACGAGGCCGCCGCGTTATCTCGCGATGTTTATCGTTAGATGATGGATTGTACCTATTAAGGCTTCCTACAGCCGAGCAGATATTTTTTGACGCATACGGCCAATAAACTAATACGATAAATAACTACCACCATTGAAACAACTTGAAAGCAATACGTGTCGGTTATTTCAATCGACTCAACGATTTGTATGATAAATGTATGTGAGATAGATTGATGATATTTGTAAATTTCGATCATCAATCTTTCACATTGTTCATCAACTCAGTAGTCAGTAGTCAATCAAATAGATCTAGATCTTCAATTTACATTTAGATGCGTAATATTATTTATAATTATGTTCTTTACAGTGTAGTCATATAGAGTTTGCGATTAAACACGAGCAGCGCTCCATAAACGTAGAGAAAATTGTGTTGCGTGAGATATGAGTTTATCGGTAGCGTCGGTACGGGTGTGGGCGACGGTAGCAGTGGGCACTGGGAGCTGTGGCCGGCTCCACGTTCCCACGACAATTAGCCCACGGGCCGGCGTTGGGCGCCCACGCGGGAGCGCTGCCCACGCCGCCACTGACTCACCGCCGCACTCGCCGCCCGTCTGGCCCGACCACCAGGGTTGACAATCAATTCTTGGAAGGTGTGGGAAGGGCGCCAACACTCCTCACTTGTGAAGATTTGATTTTATTAACATATGTACGTATTCTAGTGGAATTAATTCCTGTTACGTAGCGCCAAAATGTTTATTGATTTACGAAAATTGCATTATTATGTTGTAAACTGTGTAAGTTGCGTATAATTATAGTTATGAATTATGGTGATCTCCATTCCATATGAAGAGCAAGGCTATTCAAAGATCGAATTAAAATTAAAAAATGCATAAGTACATCTTTCAATTTGCGAAATTCTCCCAAAAAAAAAATACAAAATAAATCTCAATACTTCAAAGAGTAAAACTACTATTAATACTGCGTAATATTGATAGTACAATTACTCATATTTATATTTTGAATTCAGCAACTGGCAACCATAAAACTTTGCTTTAGTGAGTCGGCAGTCATTCACGAGGTAACACTCAGAGTGATGCAGAGGATGCGATGTGGGTGGTGGCTTTATGCTCTATCATTTGGTGTAAAGTTGCCAACGTAGGCTTAATAACCGGGTGCGTGCGCCATTGCGCCGGCCGCGTGGGAAAACCTCTTGTGATCTCTAACAAATAAGTTATATTACACAATATTTCAAATATCTACAGAAATATTGTGGGTATTTCATTTTACGCATCATATCACTAGAAATATTATAAGATTTGGAGAATGTCGGTTTCATAGGAATGTACTCCTTCGTACCCACAACGTAAGAATAAAATAGCGATAGCATACTTAAATTCTTGCTTATTCAATATTATCAATACCTTGGTGGATATGTATATCAAGTGTCAATGGTGCAAATTCAAACACGGAGCTAACCATATGTCAGACTATATAAACTTTGAATAATTTAATAAAATAAAGCTCCATAATCATATTCTTTGGTTGAGACACGCAGATATATAGTTTAACTAGTTGAATGTTTTTAATTTAGGCGCCACACAGCGCACCGCGCCACCGTGTCTTCGCGCTACAGAGGTGCCAAATTGAAATCTTGTTTAGACGCAAGAGCAGTTTTAAAGTGTATGCATATGAGTATGTACGAGTATGTGATTTTATATAAGACAACTGTTGTCACAATTTTAAACCACCATTAGTATAAATTAAGTGTAAAGTAATACAACCTATAAAAAAAAACATAGCAACATTCGCGCGACTCTACGTTATCAAACAATATTTTTCATTGCATCTTTCTTCCCTACGCATATTCGAATCCTCTAGTTTTGAAAATAGCAAAACATTTGCAAAACATTTTGATAGACATTCCGTAACTTAAATAAGAAGTCTACTCGAATCAGCACACAGAGCCGTCGGTAAGTACGAAATAGCCACTACAATCAATCATTCAGCCAGTCAGAAAACATTTGCTTAACGTTCAAAACTTGTCACTAGTCACGAAACGAATGAATGGACCTAGACAGATGTCAAGAGCTTTTCCTTCTAAATTAATTACTGAGATATCGGATGCGTGCTATGAGTTATGACGAGATCACGAAGACGCGTGACACGACGGTTTGCGTGATTCTCAACCAAACGCTAATAAGCGTGTGCATGCCGACGTTCCTTTACTAATTTATCTTAAAACGTCACCCGGTCCCACGATTAGTACCAAGTAGCGAGATGAAGCGGATTTTAATAGATTTTTTAACATTAAACTTATCAATCGTTTTAATCAGTGTTTGGAGTAATTAACTTGACCCTTTCTTTTTTACGACAATAAAGTTTTAAGACGTCGATAGATTAGGTTGATTGCTGAATAAATATGTTAGCTGTAAAGCACTCTGTTATTATTATTTTGAAGATGAGATGACTTCATAACATTGACAGTGACAAATTGGTTTTTAAACTAGAGACTTGTATAAAGAATTTTTGCAATTCTCGTGAGTAGTTGACTTTTTTCGAATGCATATTTGTTCTGCGTTATCTCTAAGAGCTTAAGTTCCATCTCCGAATTATTTATCTTCAAAAACCTGCTAAGCATCAATAAATAAGCCTTTTGCCACACTGCTAACATATAAGCTAAATGCGGTTTGCGGTAAAAGGAATGATAATATTTTAAACTAATTATAGTCTGACAGTGAAATTCATTGATTGCAATTTGGAATTTATCCTAAATTCCGTACGGAACTATAATTAAAATAGATTCCGTCCAAGTGCGCGTAATATCGGTCGCAGTCACGTAGCTGCACAGCCAGGAGTCAGGGCACAATATTAAAATACCCTACTAAATTAAGGATGTAATGTTTTTTTTATTCTTAATTGCATTTTACAAGCTTTAAGTATTTTAAAATTGTCATGAGCACATGCAAAATTCATTTGCTATGCAATATTAAAATTCATTATAACTTATAAAGGACAATATTATCATTTACGACACAACAAACATAACGAGATATTATATTTATTAGACATATTATAAGCAAATTAATATCTAATTTTAATTAGTATTATTGAAATTAAATATTACGTATTCATTAATATAAATTTTTTTGCACAATAAAAAAAATATTAAAACTTTATTAGATATCTCAAAATAAATTACTGAATCCCCATATAATTATAAAAATACAAATAACTTACCCTTCTATTATCTCCCGCCTTCTTCTGCTCAGGCTGGCCCTGAGGGTTCATGGCGCCGTTCGCAGGGTTCGATACTGCGTGCTGGGGGCTGCCCGCTATACCAGTCACCATATTGTCATACAAAACACTTCACTTTACAGTTGGTATTAAAGTCACTTCATTATACGACGAGCGTTCTTGCCGTGAGCGGTGTGCGCACGCCGCTAATACGTGTGCAAGGGTAGGTAGCCGACGCGCGACTGTCACGAGGCCGGCGAGCCTGCCAGCGCCGCAGGGCCGGCGGTCGGTCGGTCGCGGCGGGCTGACGGCACGCAGCGCTGCATCGCGGGCACGCGACCGCTGCACGCAGCGCGGAGCGGCGGCGCGGCGGCGGCGGCGGCCTCTCGCGTGCCTCCTCATTATTAGAGCGCGGCTCCATCGATATCCGACATTACCTAAATAATTTCAAGCGCTAACACCATGTGATAGAGCTAAATATGCTACAAAACCTATCCAATATAAGTAACAGCAGTTCAAAGTCAGATGCCAATAATAACTTAGCAAAGTTTGGTAGCAAGTGCATATTAAATATTTTAAAGAAATACATCTTATACATAATAAATATACATTTTAATAACATTCAGTTCAATTAAATTAATTAGAAAACTTAATACCTAGAAAAACAACAACAGGAACTCTACATACTCCGGGGCTGTATAAAACACGTGCGACAACCCGTGCCTTTATAATGTTCAACGAGACACAATAATAGCGCGACATCGTTGACGTGTAGTCAATGGACAAAGTATAACTTTATTCAAACACTTACCGATGCTGACGTCAGCGTCGTCTCTAATGTATTGAAACAGAGCGTTTTGTCTGCGCTTTACATCAAACGCACCGACGCGACGCGCGAGCTACGCAACCGCAGTTTTGCATACATGTTAAGAGTATCGGCGGCCTACACCGACGGCTTAGTCGTACACGCTTCAGACATTTATTCAAATTATCTATTGTCCGTATTCCTTGGTACTAAATGACGGGAACTAATTAGGTACGTGCAATGTAAAATACATGCGTAGTTGCTTAATGAGTGTGCAAAATTCCTTGAGTCTTTACTTCGGCTAGTAATTAATTGTTAAAACGTAGGAGTAACTCGTGCTATCGAATAATGGTATACAAAAGCGCATATTGCTAAAATAATGCGAACATACTACCATAAAAATATCTAAATAAAAACAACCTCAACATTTTATCTTAATTAATGAATGTGGTTAAAAACGGTAATAATTAATAATTAATTATAATAATGAGTCAGCTTAACTGGGACAGTTAGTAGGTACAAAGGTACCGTACAAAATCATAAACAACTTGTATAACGCAATTCTTAGTTCCAGAACGCTACCTAAAATCTCCATTCCTTTCCATAATGGGTAACTAACGCGACAACAATTTCTCTATTCATGGGCAGAAAACAAACCCCCTTATTCATAAACGTTTTTTATCTAACGACCAAGTAAGGCTGTGATAACAAGTATGTTGCTCAGTGCTGACGGCATGGCAGTCTTCGCAGTGCGTAGACGTAGAGCCGTTGTGATTGGCTAATATTGAAATACAACAATAATAACCAATCACAACGGCCCTATGTCTATTTCTCAGTGCCGTTGGGCACTGAGAAACAGGCTTGTTATCACAGCTCTACTCCGTCCTTAGATAAAAAACGTTTATGAATAAGGGGGAAAATGTTTACTCCACGATAAGTAAATAATCTAAGCGCCATGGATATAAATTTGAGGAAATGTGGGCGCGCTAGATGTACTTTTGTCTACTACTGCAAAATACAATAATATAAATAAATTGTTTTTGCCATGAAAATCGTTTTTGCAATGTGCTTGTCAAAATGCGACGTGAGTGGCGACCTCATGTTATCCGAGTTGGATAAGAATAACGATGAGAACAATTGAATCTCTTGAATGCGAAGAAAAACAAGATTCTATTCTGTAAATTTTTGCGAAATGCCCAGATACTTCTAATCATTACTTTATTCCTTCCTAAATTATTATCTATACATGTGCTATATTGTATAATGATATCATGTAAAGCATGTTGTAGTGAGTAATCACATCAGGGCATGAGTCGGGTGCAATCTCTATTGACCGATTTAATGTGAATATAAATAATAACAATTGCATTTGGTAGCATGTATGGTGCATCGCTATTACCGGGATTCGTGTATGGACACTAGCCATGCAATGAATGTTGATTCCGCCGGATACAAGTAATCCGTCTTGCACCATCGGATATCCTGTCAGCGGATATTCGGCGTACGCAATGCACATTCTTCTATGACTAACATTATCTATATGAATAAAAGAAGGAACTAACTGCATGACGGATTGATCAATTACCGCACAGCCAAAATTGCCGGGAAAACCCAGCAGACTAGAAACGTGAAATTTACTATTACATCGTATTTATGCGATTGATGCAATACCCGTATGAGTGCAATAATTTTAGGGTCTTTTACCTTCCTATAAACTGTAGTAATCACTTAATAATTATTAGGCATCTATTTAAATTGGTAATATTTAATAGGCCTGTTTCCTGTCGAGTTCTATATTATCTTTTGGGACAACTCCACTTCCACCAAGTGAGGCGACTTCTTATTTTTTTAGGGTATTAACTCTCTCCGTGAAAAGCCTTTGCTAGTTTAAAAGTGCTAAAACACCGTATCTTTATATGAACACTGCTAGAACCATCTATTTAAAAAAATAGTTTAATGAAATTTATCATGAGACGAAATTATTGGAATAAAAAGTAGCCTATTTTTTTTTTGTAAAAAATAACAAAACTTGAAACAGTCACATATTTTTTTTGAATTGGTGTCAAGGCGTCACATTTGAGGACAAAAGACTACATTTGTTAAAACAGTTATATTTGGGAAACTAAATACGTCTACTACAATTAACGGTCCGATTTAAAAAACATTAACTGTTCTTCCGCCTCTGTTAATAAAAGATGCTCAAACAAAGAAACTGCTCTATTTTACTAATTTTTACAACCAAAATGAGAGCAGATTTTGAAAAGATTTTTTGTTAGCCATTTTACGATTGTTCTGTTTTGTTTCCTTTTAACAATGTGGACTATTTTTTAACTTACTAACCAATTTTTCAAACACCGTTATGGCGATATTTCGGAATTTAAAAATCTTATTTAATCTACATAATGTATTTAAAAACTCCTTATCTTACTAATACTCATACCTAAATCAACAAACACACATCAATCAGTATATTATATTTATTAATGCTCGGTACTTTGACAATAAAAGCGCATCACGTCTAAATTATATCGTAAACAAAATGTTACAACAAAACATCATCAAAATTAAGTGCTATGTTACATCCAAAGTGATCAATCTAGATATTAAGTATTTGCATAATCCAGCAACTACAATTGATAGTATGTAACCATTTTAGACAAAGTGATATTGGAGTGAATTAAATACATTATTTAGCTATTACAAGTTTAAAGAACTTTGAATATAATCTGCTGAATTTTAACGCGATTATAATAATTTATTTACTAATATTAATTTATTTCGTCAAACTTATAGACGCATACTATATTTAAGATTTCATGCCATACGCTGGTAAGGTCTCTGTGAGATATCCCGAAAATGACATAGTATGTGAAATACCTGCTGAAGTATTACATATACATATATTTATACACAATGAAACAGCGATTTCAAATTCATAAGGCTAACCCGTTATAATGTGCAGAAACAGATAAACGGAACAATTAACCGTAATACAAAAACAATAAGCAATTTATTAGCAAATTTAACCACGTAAATACAAAAGTAAATAAATTATCACTGTTGAAACAGCTTTGTTAAAAATTTTGCCAAAACCGAAATTTGTTTGAGTGCCTCGACACGGGTTATAATTCTATTTTAACCCATTTCAAAGAAACCCACAACGGTTTGGACAACAAACCCTTCTTATGTTGACAACACAAATTTTATTGCTACCGAAACCAAATGGCTGTTGCAGAGAGCGACTTAATTACTTTTCTGAAGAAATTCTATGTCACCACATTTATTTAACAGAGAACTGTGGCATGGCAAATTGGGTAGACGCGTTTACATGTGAATACTTATGTAAGTTTTTTAGTATACGTAATGACTATTTTATATATTATTATTCTTGGTGTAGCTGTTATCAAAGATAACTGTGATTATTATCATTACAAAATTAGGAATTCAATTCTGTATCAAGATATTCTATAGGTACTTTATAAATTCTTGGCAGAGAATTACAATTGTAACTGCTCCTAATACATACCTACATGCTACAAAACAAAATATATTTATTATAAGCGTATCTATTTCGAAATGTAAAAGATGTTTAAGTCAATCGTAACTACAAACTTGGCACATTTTTTTTAAACTTGACATGCAGTAAACAATATATCTAACGCTTTCCACAGTTCTTTAGTTTCCTTAATTTTTCTCGGCATACAATAATAATTGAAAAGGATTAGGATTGGTAAGGAAAAGAAATATCACCTACTTCTTTGGATAATATAATCAAATCGAGAGTGTCTGTTGTAGAATAGATATTACCGATCATTTAACCGATAAGCGTGACATCTTTTTATAACACAATCCTACAAAGCCCATCCACTAAACACCATTTATTTATTTGGCACAAGGAACCGTTATTTCCTTTCTCGCTGCGATCTAAAAGAATCCAAAACGCAACTACGTTTTACGACACAAAAATATTGTTAAACAACCCACCGCCATAAACACATTGGTCGTAAACCATTGTTAGTTGTATTCGCGCTGCCTTTGGCGGTTCGTAAAGTTTTTCTTAACTTTTATCGCAGATCTGCCGGGCCCGGCCCTTTGGTTCTTTTGCACAGTAAAATTGACGGGTTTAAATGATCAACAAAAGGACAATGCCAGCCGAAATGTTTAGCAAACTCAGCCTCAACTCGTCAATACTTTGTTAACGTTTAATTGCAAGGGTTTGCCGTTTGCCAATAACCTCGACATTGTTCAAAACTCTTTTCTTGCAGTTAATGTCGCTAAACCCACAATTGTTTTCACATTTTTGAAATAACTGTTAAAACCGTTAGATTGTTAAAAAATCCTGCAATTATGCAAGAACAGCCGTCGTATTACGTGTGGTAAATAAAAAATTGTGTGGCGTAAATTGGCATCACTTTTATTCCTATTGTTGCAACCTAATCACCATCCTATACTTACCTGGGATCGTGTGCAACCATGGATCCAGGAATGTCGCACCTGCCTAACAACAAACCCTTGAAAATTGACGGCTGTCATAATTATGGTGGCAACATACGAGTATCTCGTTATGAGATAAACGCTTCCATCCTGCACAGAAACCTCACTCGGGGGCGTAAACAAATATTAGTATTGACGTGCGATCCTTCCACGAGGTAATTATGGAGCCAGGCGGACTCCGAACGCGTTGCTGATAGTGTAAAAGATTGCCTCTGAAATTCGTCTCTACTGTGCCCGCAAGTTATAATTTTCTCGCGGTCGCGGCGCGTCGCGTCAAGCGAAATGCAATTAGGACCCACAAAAAATACGTTGTATTGCAGGTCGAAAAATGAAGATTTAATATGTATTTTTAACATCATTCTTGATGCCGACATCCCTGATACCCAACTCAAACAAGTTTATGCTGTAATTTTAAATATGACTTAAAGAAATAATTTTATTACCTTAGGTACTTTATTATTTCGCATTGTAAATTCATTTTATTTTTGACTGGTCAATGGACATGATTTATACTATACCCTCTGTACCTCGAAATATGTATGATACATGATCTATCTTTATTCTTTATAGATCACTTTGTTTTATTTTATAGACCAGTCGATTTACGGCATCCGCATCTTCAGTTCTACTGATGCCGATGCCAAATTCTAAATAATAAATGAACCACACAATAATAAATACACAATTTAATACGATTAAATTTTAAAGGCCGAAATATCCATGCATATTAATTATTTTTACGTTTTTCTTTCAACTGCGAGAACTAATCACTAACTAGACGTGAATTTAAATTCTTTACTTGCCAATACTTGTTTAGTTACCCAGATTAAAGGTGAAACAAAATGTATGAAAAATGGACCTTAAGCTATAACCTTAATAAAATAAAAAGATTTACTTCAAAATTTATTTGCCATCTACAAAAATACGTCATATACATATAAATTTAAAAGCTTTTAAAATGTTACTACTTTCTACATTGAAATCACAGTTGATCAACTGAGTTGTATTACACAGTTACTAAAATAGCCACAAATACATTTTTCTGGAAAGTTACTGTAAAAATTCATAGGAGATTCAAAATAAATGTATCACATAACATTTTATAATTCAAATCAGTTTATTTGTTAATATAATTTATATAATAAATTTGTATGGATAAGTAAGCGGTATATGTATAAGCTGACGGTCGCATCCGGCCTATATTATAGACAATTTTCTTAGTACAGGCTTGATAAGTATTTAGAATTCAAATTTTATGTCGATTTTAGCTATTATGATCTGCATTCATAATAGTATGAAGTCTGATGGCACAGTAACCAAGCTATATGCAAGTGACTGCATGATAACACAAGATAAAGAGATCCCGTATTATTAAAAGCAGTTCGGAGCCCAATACAAACAATAATATATTTATAATAAAATTCATTCCTAGTATACTGCGATACGTAGATTTATTTGATGGGCGGTAAACAAATCAATTAATATAGTCAATCGCAATTTGCCTAGTGTGGCAACAGCCTTACGTATGTACGTATAGACTACCAAGTAATGTTGAGTAGGACATACAAGAGGCGGTACATTTGTCCGGGACATGACTTCAAAATGTAAGAGTGGCTCAAAATTATATATTGTACTACTTCAAATTTTATGTCGCGGCAGCCGCGTTACTTATCCTCCATCTCTGGTAAACTGTAGGACGAAGACAGTGAGGTAGAGAACCGCATGCTACAAATTGCAATAGGACGTTATTTTACAATGGACATTACATTACTGCGTTTCGAGTCGCGAGCGAGAGGGAAATATTTTGAGGGTTAACATTACAAAATACTGTAAGATACGCATTGAAGCACCGAGCCTCAGTACGCCTCGCCTCATTTGAAGTAGGACGTTGTACCGGCTCAATGCTAAAAAGAGGCTACTCTTACAAACTCTTTTTTATGTCATGTCCTACCCAACTCTACTACCAAGTTATCGCAGCAACACGTTGCCCAAGAACTTCCAGATGTGTTTACACTAGCGGCAATATTTTAATTATATATCCATTCGACACACCGCAAGTCTTGCAAGCTTCAAAATTTGCAAAAACCAGCTTGCTATTATTTTTTACACAATAAAAATTGCTTGCCGAGGTCCACTTTTGCAAGTATTCTTGCTAATTAAAACTTCGCTTAAGACTCAAACTGGCAGTTAAAAGTGTTATATACTCTTAAAACATATTTAACATGCAAATAAAACTATGACGTATAACAGGCCACACGCGAATACTGCTACGTTTGAACTCACTAATTGTGCTAATACTTTGATAAATGATGTAACTGGAATGATTGGGAGCTAATTAATTACTTTAAATAAACACGGATACACAAAAATGTTAGATAGTTCACGACATAGCTCGCTTATTGCTCTCGAAAAGAGTATTTAATAATTTAATCAAAATCAATCAATTTAAACGCTGAGATAGGTTCTTTCTACTAACAAATGGAACTGTTTGTAGATGGATGATACACAGAAATACGTGATATGAAGTTAATGTTATAGTTAATGCAATATGTTTTTTTGTACAATCTACAAGTGAATTATAGTTAAAACACCAAAGCGCGACATAGGTCAACCTAAACAATTATCTTTCATTTAATGTTAGGGCGCAAAATGATTTTGTGCGCAGTCCCGAATACTCGTATTACTTTAGGTTTCGTGAACATTAATTAATACATTGTCAAACAGTATCTCAGAATCGTGCTGCATGTAGAAATGAAACATTTTTACCTAATAACTAAAGATAAATAGAAGCGATGGGTAATGTGATTAGGCAAATAAAACATAATTTTAATGTAAGCTCATGAGCACCATTACGCAAAGTGGATGTAATATCTCCATATTACTCCAATACGCTGTGAAATAGAACAATAAACCGATAAATTATACACACACGGATACAAGGATAATGCATATTTTTTAATTAACCAAATATATAAGCCAATATAAATAATTACCTTCATTTACCTAACCAAGAAATAAGAAGCATGATTTTTTGGAACGTACATTATATCTTACAAAATTATAATAATCCATTGCTTGCGTATTTGGTTGACAAAGCCGTATACTTAACAAAACCTCACGCCTGTGTGTACCTTGTGTAATACCTCTATTTCACTTCCACAAGTATAAAACCGATCAAATCTATGTATAATCTATAATATTACAATTATCCGACAAATCCCTTGCACCAAATATTATACATTTTACACGACAAACATATTTGATAAATTTATTTAAAAAGTAGTTAACTTCCCCTATGGGAGTGGCTAACTTCAAGCCGACTTAAAATTCACGTAATTATATTTTTATATCAATAAAACGAATCCATATTTCTAATCACATTGGTTACACTTTGGCTTTGTTCTCGTATCTTCGCTTTTAGAGAATGGGTATCGACTGAATAAATTAAATAATATTTTTACTTAACAAAATTGTCTTGCGAAGGAAGGCTTTCAATTAGAATAGACATTATTATATGCTAAAAAGTTTAATTGTACAAAATAATAACAAATTATCAATAACGTTATGAATGGACCTTGCTTGCATAAAATATTTGTATAAATTGTTCTACGAGAAAGAAATGGAACTGAAAAGTTGGTAAAAGCTCTTAAAATTAAAAGATATGATTTAGTTTTAAACTTAACATTGAGACAAGAAAACAATATTTGCTATTAAAATATTTATCTAGCTATTATTGGTTAAGGAATTTATAGTAATGCAATGTCTTGTTATTTATATTCGTAACCTTGAGGGAAATAATGTAGAAATTAAATCCGCTTACTAAGCAACCCAAGCGATTACTTTTTATTAAAGATAGAAATAAATTTGGGCCAGATTTTAAATGTCTGCTCCCTAAATCCTTACAAACATGAGTCGAAAAAAAATAGTCGATATTGATGTAAAATTCGACCAATCACTACAGGTCCATCCCAAAAATAAACCAATGCGCAACAATTAAACTTTATTCTGATTGGTCTATTTCTTTGAACGATCTGAAGATATGAGTATATTGTTATAATTTTCGACCTGATCTGAATGGATTTGACGCGTTTGGCCCATACAAATAGCTTATTTACCGCCTATTTCAATGAAAGATCTATGTTTCGACCGATCGTGAGAATGAACCAATCAAAGTATCTTGAGATGCTTACAAATGATTTATTTTGATTGGTTTATTATTGGATCCGGATCGAAGATTAAGACTGGGATGTTTTATAATTTTTTTTTTTTTTTATGTTTCTGTAAAATATACTCTCACAGGCCTAAGTTAATAAATGAGAGGAATCCCCTTGAACGTACGGAATGCTGTCAATTTAATATTAAATGAGGCTTTGAATTATATATTATTTTACGAAACACTAAAACATTTTCATATTCGTATAAAATTGATAATAAATTCTTATTTTATTTTCATTCGCTACTTAGAAGGTGGAACAAGCCACGCGCTAAACTTATATACACACTGGTTATAGAAACCACTTGACATAGCCGATTTCAATAAACGATCTTACACGCTACCCTCGGATAGATAAACTCAAAATTATCAAATCAGAATATTTTTTTACATAATATTATGATTTATTTTGATTAGACTTGGGTTTGATCTGTAGTTTGCGATTATGTTCGTTTTTGAAATCGGTACTTAGTCAAAGTTAGTTCATGTGGATACATCTTATGGCAAAAAAGTGCCATTTTCAAAGGTTTGTACCAACTACCATACTCCAATGCGGACACTTCACGCTAGCGAGTACGTACCTTTAGACTACTTACAAGATAAGAATTCGTCTAAAAAACATTTTTGTTTAAAACATATTAAGTTATGTTAATATCTTACTTTTTATTATTTTCAGCCAATATTTAATGTATTCATAACTTATAGCATTTTTAGCGTTAGATAAAAGTTATTCGTAGAATAAAATATAACAAGAACAAATTAAATATGACAGTAGTAAAAAAAAAATAACTATTGACAAAACTTTTCTATTCTGTTAAGTTATAATTTATTTGATGAATAACTTTTTATCTGACGATTAATTAATCAGCCCATATTTATACATGATTATTTTTTTATTACATTTACACAGGCTGTATGTATGTTTCCTTAGCCGATCACATCGACTGGTATTTTGTCTATGCGTTTTGATACGTTTCTCGTATGTACATATCACAGACTATTTTAATTTCTAATGAACATGATACATCCGTGACAAATAGGTATAGATTCAGACTGAAAAAATGATTCAAGAAATTTTCCTCACTACTAGATAATGTTTATAAATTAGTACTATGTATCATAATTTCTTTTTTTATATATTATTCAAGGAAACTCATGTAAAAATATTACGAAAATTTGATATTTATAAATGCATTTAATTATTTATTTTTTGCATCTAACATACAAGTACAATATGGCCCATGTTGTTTTTTTTAAAAAGTAGGTCACAAAGAAAATTACATTTCAACAAAAGATGTTACTAAGAAAAAATCTTAATCATGTTTTTATTCAGTGTGCTATACCTTGAAATATGTTTCCACTGGAAACAATAATACTAATGGCATACCTATCCAATCACACATATTCATAATAATGTATTTTGCGCATTTTAACAAATAGTTAACAATTTAATGATCGCTATATTCATTGATGAATGATTAAGTTATAAATTCTTCTAGATTAATCTTATAGATTATTCGAACCGAACTTACTCACACACGTGTATCGCGTATAACTTCACTCCACATCGTCTAATTATTATCAAATTGTGCCGACAGATGGCAGTTTTTTCTAGATGAAACCTAAGTAAAATTATGTTTTAGCACCCCTATTCACAAACAATACCACAAGGACTCACAGTGAACCTGAAAACACAGCGTCGGCTATTGCAGTTTTCTTTAGATTTACCTGACAGCCAAATAAAGTAAAGTGTATTACAACATTTGCCAATTACGGAGCCCTTTTGCCTACGCGCAGGCTATCATGCCGAAAGCACTGATAAACAGACTTATCACAGCATTGAGCCAATTTAGCTAAGTAACGTTTGTGAATACGAGCCTAAAGCTTGAATTCCGAATTTTAACAATTTAGAAATATTCATACTTAGGTAAAATAGGGGACCGGACAGGTATTACCAAAAAATCTGAAATTCAGTTTAAAGTAAAGTTTGTAATATTAAAAATATTATCTCATATTTGTTTTTGTAAAAGAGTTGTGATTTGTATTTTTAAATCAATAAATAAAATACAATAATTATAATATTTTTAGTCTATTCTTTACGGCAAATGAAACACCAATCACGGCGTATGACGTCACACGTGGGTAAAATGTAAACAAACAGACGTCATCTGGATGTCATACCGCGTTGTGTTATTTTAATGCTTTAAAGGTGTTTTTTGACACAGAACTGCTCTAATAATTAATATTAATTTATACGGGACGTTGTTACTATCTTCCAGCTTAACGTTTACAGATTGTTTTAATCCGTTAATCATAATGGACCGCAAAAATATCGTTGGTGCGTCGTACCTGAATGTAATAATACTTCTTACCAAACAAATTATTTATTGATGTACCACGAAAAGCAGATATACGAATAAAGTGGTTGCAGTTAGCAAGACGAACCTACGACGGAATGTCTGCAGACTCACCGATTTAGTTCTGTGAGGATCACTATGATGTAAGTAAATAAAAATAGTGTTTCGGTTTAAAATAAATCGATGAATATTTCAATTAATTAAATCATTTGTACACCCAGGGAGGTTATGGTTATGAGATGTATTTATTTATGTTTTAGCTGCCACATGATATGGAATAGAATATTTATTTATATAGAATTCTGGTTGTTACACAGTAACCTGAGATTGCCTGATATTAACACGGTCTATGCAGTGTTGCAAGATCATAATTTCTCTTTACCCCAGGATTATTCGAAATTTAAAATTTTACCTAATCATAAATAATTCGGTACTTTTTTTTCTATATCCTTATCTATGCAGACGCCACTTCTTTCTTCACTTGCACTTCAATAATTATTAATTTAATTATCTCATTTTATTAGGAACAACTAGCTGTACACGAAAATTGTATTGAATAAAAATTATAATTGTTTCATGGCGTACAATTTTTGTAGGAAACATCTTTCTCTAAGCTCAATATTTATTACAATACCGTGAAACAATAGCTTTAATACCTTAACTCGTAGAATTTCCCCCAAAAATTACCATAAAAAAATACCCTGCTGATTCAGTTTTACCCTAAATCTAGGGTAAATAATCCTAATCTGGCATTATTGAATCACTGTTCAAATGACAAGACTTGTCAAGTTGCTTTATCCACGTATGACGTCACACGAGACGAAATGACATAATGTAGTGTTTGCGCGGGAATTATAGCTATTTAACATTTAGGCATGGTTTTATGTACTTTTTAAGCTTTATTTGTGCAAAATACTATTTTTCTTGGCTATTTATATCCACAATGATCAATTTAAAACACCTTCTGAAAATTTGTCCGGTCCCCTATTATATAACACTGGCTGATAAACACACAGCCAACATTGGTGGCTTGAGACAAATAAAATTTTGTACACGATGGAGATCACCCACATTGGAAAGCGTGTGCAGAATTTTATTTTATGAAAGAATTTCTGAAAATTAGTCCCCTAATGGATTTAAATCCATCGCGCTCCTAGCAAGTAAAAGAGAACTTTACGCCAACTATCCATTAGGCGTTGTATCGAGTGTAGAGCTAGAGGCACGTGTCTGCGGTGCGAGTGTCGCGGCACAGCGACTCCTAGGACTCGGGGAACAGGATGCTCTCCACCGGCGCCGACGCGGTCATGTCGTCGTTGTCCGGCCGGGACCAGTCCTGGACACATAGCATTATATCGTGAGCATTTTATTTATATTCAAAGGTATTTCATTATATTCAAATATGAAGTAGTCACTTCGGATGATATGTGGGGATATCATGTATGAAATGCACACTGCGCGACTTTTATATACGCGTTTCTTGGTTTTGTCATGTTATCAAGGCACCGTCGAAGTCACTAAAAATTTAGAACAGTATCATCGTTTTGGATACATTATCACTTATTAGCAATGTAGTGACATAAACCAATAATTATCATAATCCTCAACCAAGTACAAATGAAACTAAAATTCGCAGATAGGAAAAAATTACGCAATTACCTGTTCCTCAGTACTAGCGAAGAATAAGTAGAACAGATTCGTGCCGAGGTCGATGGCCGCCGCCAGATAGAAAACTTCACGCCATTGACCCAGAGTTTGCTGAAAACGGTCAATCACTTTTAAGGCTGAGCTCAACACGAAACGTACGTCCGAGTCGTTTGATTGTAATACGACCGCCCATAAACATTGGCAACACCGTACAGAAATTTAAATTACAAAATACCACGTTGCAACCCACTGCGCTTGTCACCCTGTGACATAACACGTTAAGTCTCATAATGTCCAATAATCACTGTGTATTGTTTTATTTTCACAGGGAACAACTCGAAACGCTACCACCAATGAGGAGTCAACGAATCGATTATGTTCGTTTCACCGGTCTTCCGGCCCAATGTCCTCACTCAGGAGAATAGCATTATCCTAGACAGCATTGGACCGAGTCCCTAACTGTATACCCTACACTGGCTTACTAACCAAAACTCACGGTGGCCTTCTTCAGCGCATACAGGACGGTCTCAGGGTACGAGCAGGGTACAAGCGAACGATAAATTCACAAAGAATACACACACGATTTTAGAAAAATCAGAGGTGTGTGCCCTTGGGATTTGAACCTGCGGACATTCGTCTTGGGAGTCCGTTCCACACCCAACTAGGGTATCGCCGTTTTAGCTGGTGGCGGTGGTGTTATACCTGGTCAGCGTTGATGATGTGTCCGACGACGTAGGGCGCGAGGAAGCCGCAGATGTTGCTCGCGGCGTTGGTGATGCCGTACATCGTGCCCGCGAACTGCGGCGACAGGTCGATGTGGTTCATCTGGTTGCCTGCACATATATAAATTGATTCAATATTGGATGTTCAAGGTGGAAGAATAAAGAGTTATGAATTCGAGTTATACTCATTCGAAATGTTTTTCTACTAAACAATTTGAAGGATATTGCTATTATTTTAATGTAGTGGGTCCAGGGCCGTGTAGATTATGTTATAAACATCAAATCGTAGGGTTAAGTCTACTGGAAAACCTAATAAATAAAATAAAATAAAAATAATACACGCACGTGCAAATGAGTAATTAGATATAATTTATTATTAGTAATATTAAGAATGGAAGTGAGGCCAGTGCCCTTGAGCGTTGACCTTGGGCGCTACACAAAAGCTAACTAGATGGCGGTACGTGTAGCTACACGGTATTGTACAATTACATCCTTGATTATCAAAATATTAGGTATGTCAAAGTTACGTTTGAAAATATTATATACTAGCTTTTGCCCGCAGCTCCGCCCGCGTTATAAAGTTTTTCGGGCTCAAGTTTTCCGTTATAAAAGGCACGCTTTATATTTTCCCGGGAACCTTTATTCTTCCCAGGGTCTCAAACTGTCTCCATACTAAATTAAAAATCGCATTTGTATAAACTTATAAAAATATTTCCGCTAAGATAAACGTGTTTAAAAGTTCTTATGCCATATAGTACTGCGAGAACTTGCTAGTCTAAAATCGGCTCTAGTGTGTACTAAACTCTTGTTTTGTGGTCCAAAACATGTCCAGATATCGACTTTAAAACGGAGCCCAAAATAATAATATTCAAAATGGTGGCCAGCAATACCAAATCTAACATATGTTTCTGTCTAGTGACCATTGATCCATAATATCAATATTTGTATTAAAATAATTCAAACATCCACCCACACCTAAATTCCAATTATTCTAATATATCGCAACACCGAAATTTCCTTAGTAACCGAGTGACTGCGAGTGACAAAATATACATAGTTACCTAAAAATATTGTAGTTTGTCAAAACCTTTAGTATGGAAGGGTAAGGCATTTAATATAAATTAGACCAAGTTCAAATCACATGTTAATATTTTTTAATTCTTATTTGTGTTTTCTAATTTTAAATAGAGTGTATATAATATTTTAAAATATTTAATGTTACTTAGTACATAATATACATATCCTAGATGAAATGATGTCGACATCAATTTGTTAGAGCGCCTGACGGCGCGTAACCGCAAATTTTCCTGTTACTATAAGCTGTTGTTTGAGTAGGCGTTTATAAAAATAATTAAATATTTTGTTATATATAACGGTATTCAAAAAATATAAGCAGTGTGTATTTAAAAATAGAGTATAGAATTATTTCAGAATATATTAACTCAAGTAAATAAGAGAGATATCGTAATGTTAACGATGTAAAATTCTTACCGTTGAGCGATTTTTGGCAGATATTAATTATGATTTCATTCACGGTATCGTGTTTAATAAAAAAAATACGCAGCTGTGCAAAAGACCATAAGCTAAACTATTTATTTCTTGAAAAATATATACAAAGAATGCTTACATTATTTTTTGCAGGACGCCCAAAGTCGACATAAAGTTGAGTTTTACATATCTTAACCCCTTAAGGTGCGCTTTATTGAATGATATTTTTTATCCGAATTCGGGTTCTAGACGTTTATCTAACCGTTTATAGTATATTAAGAGATGTTAATAGCACAGTTAGTATGAATGATCACTGACCGGCATAGGCGGCGCCGCCGAAGGCCGAGGTGAGGCTGAGCAGCAACATGACGGAGACCCGGTCGCAGCCCGCCCACGCGATGCCGAGCAGACCGAACGCGGGCACGAACGCCGCTGCAACACACAATACCTTGCATTTCCGTATCTAATTAACTGTTCATCTTACTTACTATACTACACATTTCATAAAATATTGTAATCTTTGTCTATCACTTTAGTATACAGGCGTTATATTATGTATGTTTGCATGTATGTATTATCTTTACATAAATAAATTGTAATAGGCCGATGTCTGTACATTATAGATATTGAAGAAAAACTATTATATCATACTCGTAAAGAATCTCTATTAGATATACAGAAACCAAAACAACAGTTATTAGATTTTTTCTCTGTTTTTATGTATGTTTATACACGTCACGCAAAGACAACTGTATGGAATTGAAAGCAGTTTTCATCGATGTATTGCCAGAGGTGTAACTTAAAATATAGACTCCATTTTATAAAAATATAAAACGCGACTTTTATCCCGAAAAAAATTTTCCACGCGGGTGGAAAGCAAGTAAATGCTATATTTTGTGACAATTTTGAGATGTTTGAAACTTTTTTACAAATAAAGGATTTAGATGAAATTATGTCTTAATTTAACATAACATAATGGCTCGTCTTCGTCCCGAATACATATATAGGGGAGTTTTATACTGGGAGAAGTCAATAACACGACCGGCGCCGCAAGCAACACTTAGTGTAACATAAATCATCAGTTCATTAAAGTTTTATTAACATGAAGAGCGATAAATAATTTACCAAAAATTGATTAAATATCAATTGCGTAATATCTTCGGATACTGCATTATTGTTTATCTTCACAATATAAATCTTATGACCCCGTGTTATTTCGAAATTGCTGAATGATAACTCACACACTGTATTCCACAATTTCATGCTATTGAGTCGCGAAATCCATCCTTTCGCGAGGAGCCAGTCCGCGAATATACACAACAGTATTCCGCCGATCCACGCTGTCAAGTATGGAAGAGCGCTCAATCTTGCATTCTGGAAAAATAATATTTTTTATTTTTATTTATGATCAAACTCAAAAAGCTCATATCTCCGTTTTAAGAGATATTTTTTAATAGAGTTTGATTTTATCCATTATTAATAATTATTATGTAACAGCAATTAGCACAAAAAGAAATCCTTCTGTGAAAACAGCATTAAAATTAGATAAGAAATGATAACTCATACAACTTTAGGGAGATTGTTTACTTTCAGTTTTTTGCTTCCTAATTCCTTGTATATAGCAAAGCACGATAACGTAGTTTAGCACATTGGTTGACCTGAAAACTCAAACCTTCTTAAATATCTCAAGGTTTTAAGTAGGAACTAATGCATATATTAGTAATTATGTCGTATTTGTACTCACGGAGACAATGTCAAAATGCAATATATTGTTCATGTAGGAAGGCAGCTCCGTGAACTGTGTGTAGAACACCCACGCCTGCCCGCACTGCGCTATGAGGATGGCCCACAGCGGCACGCATGTTAGGAACTTGCACCAAGGTATCGACATCGCTGGCTTGTCTTCCTAAAAAAAAGGAATATTCAGACTTATTTGTAATGATATAGTTACACAGAATTAGTTTTGTTGTAAAGTACTTGATTGGTTAAATGATCGGAGGATAAAATATTTTTCATCCTGGTTTAGCCTAAGTGTTTTATCTGAAGTAAAGCCCCAGTGACATTGTTAGAAAGTAAACTTGAAACATATTTATATACATTTAATCTAGGACCATCAACAGAGTTCACAATATTAAATAACACAAAACTATCTACTGATACATAATATTATGGTTACATTTAACTGCATCTCTAATAACAGATGGACAAAGAGTGATATAAGTATTAGGCGTTAAAAAAGTGAAAATAAAATGCGTACAGTTTAATTATAATTTATTTGTTTAGGTGTTTTTCCAGGCGCTGTTTACGCAGCACATTATGCTATGCTAAAATGATGTTTTTTATTATATTATGTAAAATCAGCACATTTTAAATATATAGAGGTACGTAATTTTCCTTCATCGTTTACTCTTCCGAAGTCCGATCGCTAATGTAAAAGTACTCTGGTTGTTTTAGAATCATAAAGAAGTTCGTTAATAAATTAAAGTAAATGAAATAATATCGTGTCTGAGAAATCTTTGCTATTCAAAAATATGTAACTGCTTCGTTGGATATGTAGGTTGGAGTTCATTAAAATTTAGAAAGTGTTACAATTTCTTGAACACGTGTGGAAAATAAAATTAAAACGCGGGTATTTACTGTTTTCATTTCACTTAGAACGAGAACTGAATACTATATGACATTGGCTGTTAGAAATTCATCCAGCTTAAATGAACCTTAATAATTAAGAAGTTATAGCATAAGTTTCTTTTTTAGATGGTAAATGAAATAGGGTCCAGTTTTGACTGACGAGAAATTATTACCCCTCGCCAATCGGCACAACTATGCCGGCCTTTTTATAATCGAATATCCCAGAACACGACACATAAGTGAGCCACTGTGGAGGGTTTTATATCGGGTGTCTAATGGTCGCCATCAGGACGGATACAAAACACCCTACCACCAAAAAGCGGTTTCAGGGAGTGAAAAAAATAGCTATAACACATTTGATTAATTTTTTGCTTACAGAACTGAGGTTTCTTAGAAAATAAAAAATATTTACTAGAGTAATTATTTTCCAGGGTAATTTCCATCCTGGCAGATAGCTGATAACCTGCATTAATCCTTGTCCTGGAAGGAAACAGGGTGGATGGAAGGGTAAAGTCCATCCTGCCAAATAGTTGATAACCTACAATTAGTCCTAGTCCTGAAGGGAACGGGATGGATGGAAGCCCTACTCATGCCAAACGCGTTACATGTTCATAATTCCACTCTACCATGACACAGTATTACATATTTGTATCGAGTATCGGATATCATTCACTGACATCGACATACATATTTTTTCTATTATGCTCAGTGTGTAATATAATGTCAATATGTAATAAATTAGTAATTAACGTCAGTCTGATATGCCATATTGCATTTTTTGTTGGGATATCGTAGTATAATAACAGGAAATACGAATTGATGGCTTCAGAAACATAAATTAAATGTTAAAATAGATCGTTTTTTTTTTTACAAAACGAGTCAGTCTCATTTCTCCGCTGTTGTTGATAAATTTATAAGTGCGTCTGTTTAACTTTTAATGAATATTGCTTAGTATGGTTGAGGGACCCCTCCAGCGCCGGATTTATACTGTTCTAAAATATCGTCGCTGTAGGTGGAAAACTAAATAAGTCAAAATTTCTAGTTTCGAGATAAACGCGATTAACTGTTTAATTAACTAAAAACTATAAATAATTTTAATGTCGGTATTTTTATATATTTTTTTTATTATTATATTATGCATAAACAAAAAAAACTCTAGACCTGAATAATAAAAATATAAAAAAATAAAAACTTCTTATTTAATTCTGCCACAACAATGTTTTGTAAGTTAGCTGAAATAAACTAAATAACTCGTATAGTTATTTAGTTTTGCCACACTAGAAACCATATGGTAAAGTAATTATAAGGTTAAATAATTACAATTATAGAGTTTATTAAAGTGAATACCATTAGGATTTTCAATGTCTAAATTAAACAAATCAAGTTGTTTAATTCTTCGACACACTTGATTAATTTTGTTTACAAACAATAGACTCGAGGAAGAATTAAACAACTCATTTTATTTAATTTCTTTACTCTTGAACAGATTATAAGTTGCATATTATTGATTTTATTATTTAATTATTTACTTTTTCTACTACAAAATATATATTATTTGAATATATTTATTTCTCCACTTTTAACATAAAAAAAGCTATAATTTCGAAACGGGATAAGATAATGAAACGCTTGTTAGGCCAAATATGCGCCATGTTTTGGGCAACACAAAAGTGATGAAAGTCCAAAATGGCCAAAATCCGAGATATTTAGTTCTCCACCTACAAAGACGATATGGGCCACACATTTTGTACCGCATGTCTCGCGTCCGAGTGTTTATTGTGCGGCAGAAAAATAAAGATCGCCACACTTTGAGCGACCACTTAAATTAAGTGTTTGGGCTAAGAGGGACCTCTAAAGCTCGGGGGCCCCTTATCATTGATACAGCTGATACAGTTGTACCTACGCACCTGTTTCCATTGCTGAATTTAGGACTAAGAAAACTTGAATTTAGCACAAGAAATAGACAAATCTGTTGCAATAATTCAGATCATGTACTAGGAATACATAAAATTCGACAGCACACTAATTCCACACGACATGCCAACATCGTGATACATCTGTGAGGTCAATGAGTCACGCCGCGCGTCCCACATTGCTGATAAACTTGCATTGAGTTCATAATTATTCAACTAATCTGTGCAATGTAAACACTTTGTACTTCACTTAGTAATCACAGTATAGACAACAATTAAGTGTCCAGACAAATTATTATTACAATTTGTTTGTTTTTTTTTTTTAATTATTAATGAAATCAGTTTTCCCTTCATTGGTGTTTTGTCAACACACTAATGAAGGGAAAAAACGAAAAACAAAAAAACACTTTAATAAATAAATTAGATATCACATTGTATGCCACCCTATATTATGCAAGTAATTAAATTGATTATATAACACTATATACTGTGAGATAATTCATGACTATAATTAAAATTCTAAGTGCATTTTCTTGCACACTTCAATTAATAAATAAAACATACCTGAGCAGGGCCAATACTTCTTGTAATATATTCAATTTCTTTAGGACATATCCTTGGATGTTTCTGCGGCGAGTCATAGACAAAGAAGAGCCATCCGATAAACCAAACTATTCCGAGTCCTCCAAATATGTAGAAACATAGCGGCCACCCTCCAGCAAATTCCAATGTGCATAACCACCCTGATATTGGTAGAGTTATTACTGTACCAATATTTGATCCTGTAAAAATAAAACCTTGATCAACAATTTATTCATTTAAACTTGTTATGGCACAGTCAGCCACAAAAATAGCAGATTTTATTCATAAATAAAAAAATATACCAGCATAGACATAAGCAGCAAACTTCGATCTCTCTAATGGTGGGATCCATTTTGCTAGCATGGCATGCATGGCGGGATACGTGACGCCTTCTGATAGTCCTGCCAGCTCTGACCGCAATGAAGAAGGAAAAGTCAGTATAAGCTGCTATCGGGCTGAGTATTGTGAACACAGCTGTGAAGAAGATGCCTAGACCATAAACTAATTTCCCACCACATAATTCTGCTATTCTACCACCAGGAACCTGGAACAATTCATAAGTTTTTATTTTTTCCTTTTTTTTGAGATTTATTTATTTTATTTATTTCTTTATTAAACACAAAACAGGTTATTATTTTTTTTTATTTATAAAAAATAGTGGTTTACAAATACCTAATGTTTTCATATTTTATTTTATGTTAGCTTCTCTGGTCCATCTTATGAATATTATAAACATGAAACCTTTTGAAAATGTTTGATTGTATGTTTGTTAGAAGTAAGTGCAGTAAAAGTTTCATAGATTTGGACGAAATTTGGCACATGAGTTAACATTTTTCTGGATTAACACATAGGCTTCTTTTTTAAATATATGAAACTGGTGTAGTACAGTGTTTCAAAAACAAAAGTCTTTAAAACACTGGATAAAAATTATTGGGAAAGGCTTAACATGCCGGTGAAGCAACGAGCCAGTTGAATTATACAAGTGTCATGACAAAGATACATATTTTTTCCACACATGCACATTTTGTAATTTTCATATTAAATGGTGGTTTTTGGAAAAATGGATATAATAACATCAAAATATGGCATTTAGACAGATTCTCAAATATTTTAAGTGAATTAACTTAAAACGGAAATATTGCTCTTCAATATCTCTGCAATAAAAATTTTAATTTTCTATAAATACTACTAGATTTACCTGTGTTAATACATATCCATAGAAAAATGAACCCAGCACTATACCCTGCTGTTGTACTGACCAGTTAAAATCACCAGGCCTCTGAAAATACAAAAAATTTAAACACAAGTCCACATAAAAATAATAACATTTCAGTAAGTATAATATCAACTTAAGCCAACAAAAACAATAACAAAATCATAGTTGTTTAAATAAACAAAATGTATGTAATCTATTATTAAAAAAAAATGTATTTATGTTCTTTGCAATCTACAGTAATACATACTGTTGGTGTAGATGTATTAGTTGGTATGGGAGCAGGGCACACATCTAGTGAGGAGTTTGTCTGTGGTGTTGTTGAGTTAACCATAGCTACTATCGCCACAGACAAGTTCACTCTCATGGCGTACACCACTGCAAAGCCAAGGAAGCCCATGATACCAAGCACAGTACGACATTTGATCCATCCTGTTGTCTCCTCCACTAAAAATTATTAACCAGAATAGTGTCAACTCAATTTATTCTAAATTCAAAATATGAAGATAAAGTTAAGTTGTAAAATCTAATGTTAGTTAATATGGGTAATTATACATATTTTTCTAGTCTATGATGGACAATACTCAGGTAATTGTTTAGGCTGTTTGCTACACACCTACCTTTATACAATTCTACATTATTTCCAGGTATACATTAATTAACCAATCTAAAACTGTGATAAAATAAGTCATATCAAATTAAACATATCTATTAACAAACGATAAGGCGAATGAGACCTAGAAAGTTTATTAGTTCAGTGTTAATAGGTCATGACCTTAAAATTGGCAACAGAAAGCCCGTGAGTGGGACTGCTTTATTTACAAATTACACTTACCAAACTCATCTTCAACGAGATTGCGACGACTGCTAGTGACATCGTGTTCGATGTCCGAATTTATAATAGGGCTCTCCTCTATGTGTGATGTCATGATGATTCAAAACAACACCATTCCGTGATAGATTAGATGTTCATAACAAAATTCACTCTGTTTAAAGCTCTATTTACAATATAATAAACAAAAGAATTAGATTTACTCTCACACCACTATTACGACTACTATGAGTCACCACTCCAATTTTTTTATCTTCGAATTTAATTGTGTTTTTACTAAACAAAGGCAAAACAAACGTCCAATACGAACTTGGTTACCTTCCGCACAACGTGCGTTCCAGGCTCCGTAGATAGTGACATTGACAGTGTCATACTATCTAAACTCCCTATACTCTTAGTAAATTTTTTGAAATACGCTATTTTCAGAACACGATCGTAGGCGAAATAATTTATACACTAAAATAAGATAAAATCAGTTACTAAAGATATCAACTATGAACAAATTGATAAACGCATGTTTATTTTAAGAGCTAGCCTATGTTAAAAATATCTATATTACATGTACTGAAACAAATTTACATTTGACAAGGAATTATACGTCAGACTATATTTTCTGGCTGATTTCTGGCAGCACTCGGAGAATGTACGTGACATAACTTACCCGTATGATTACGCAAAATCTATCATCAAAATATACAATATATAATAGTGCAGGTAATAAATCGAACCGTATTATTCTTATATCTAATGGATTTTGATAGAGTCTGAGGCGTCTAAACGCACAATGACACCTGGCAACACGAGTTGTAATGTGGCAACACAAGTTGTAATGTGGCAACACTAGGACTTCACCACCGGCGACAAGCATGCGCACACGCCGCTACTAGTTGTTAATTCTAGTATATTGGTTGCTATTATTATCCATTGTATGAACATGTTAAACTAGCAATAAAGAAGTACAACATTACGAATTTAGTAATTAACGACCCACGACGTATCCCACAAGTCTTTTGTAGGCAGCGATTCAAGTTGCCCCTTTGAATATTTTTATTTTTTTTAAATTTGTTAGTTTCATGATTCCACTTCGATGATAAATCCATTTTTAATACAAGGTAACTACCTATGTTAGTATTTAGTAGGTAGCGTATGACTATGTAAGACTATGATTAAAAGAATGGAATTGTTCTAAAAGTTTATTTATTTTTCTAGGTCACGTTAGTGCCTATTCTAAGATACCGACATATTAACAAAATGCCTTGTACTAACAAAACAAATGCATATAAAAATCCTAAACAAGTGGATAATATCCTCAATCATTCATATAATACAATTACACAAGATGACTATTACGAACAATAATTAAATCACAAAAGTAGTAAGTACTGATAAATTTGAAAATATAAATTACTGTTACCTACCTGTTATTACCATTACAATAGAGAGTTTGGAATCTTGTTGGATCAGTTCTTGAAAAAAAGTATTCTTAGGTAGGCATCTGTTCAGACAACTTTTTGTCTATGAGCAAATCTTTATAATTTTAATGTGAATCGTATTCGACCACCGTATAGCTTAAATTCACTTGTATACACCTTATTATAGCAATATAGCCTAAGTCAGCGTTGTCGCACCCACAAAAAATCAAACTATAACATTGAGATATTCGTCAGTCTACCAAAAATGTTCCAATTCTGATAATCCAGTGGCCCTTTTTTGCAAAGAATTTTTTTTGTCGGCTTTTGCTAACGGCTTCTTTTAGGTTGCAGTAGTATTATTTCTTCTAGTAACGTTTTTGTATACATAAGTTATATATAGTTGTATTACTTATGGGACAAAATCATTCAAATATTTTCGTACCTTTTTTTCCTGTTCCTCCTATTTACTCCTGTAAAGTAATCCACTAAAAAACCCACCAGCTGTTAATCCTAATATTACGCCAAAAAACAGGTTTAAACTGTAGTAAATCTATTAAGTTGGCCTTAGGTAATAAGAATAAAATGTAAGAAAATTTTACAATGTTCCATTTTTTCAATTTCAATTCAGCCTATGTGTTAAATTACGAATTATGAATCTATGTAGAACGAAAATTTCTTAAAAGTAATCCCAATAATTTTACATACAATACATACTAAAGTATGTAACATATATGCGTTGAATCTAAGTCCCTTAGTCGTATGCACAATGTATTTAATATGAATAATGACTCAGTACCCACTCTCAATTGTGATCAATTTGTTAAATGGCAACCTAAATTTATAAATTGTATCCAAGTATAATTAATATCTACATAGATAATTACATTATAACAGGCCAATTTCGTAATGAATTCAATAAAAAATATGATCTGCTATGCTAACAGTTACTGACATCGTTAATATGTACCTATAGACTATATTACGTACAAATACCTAGGTATACCCATAGTTCTATATACTCAACTTGGTTGTCTACGCAATGACTATAATAGTTACTATTGTAGCAAGCTGCCACTAAAGAACAAGTATTAATAATAAGTTGGATAAAAACTTGTAGCGAATATTTTAAAAAACTTAACATGTATTGATTGTTTAAGAACTTTACATCGTCCATAAAAGTAACAAAACGATTCCCAAAAATAATAAATTAATAAATCCAATATAAGTTTTTTGGCCTTTTTATAATTACGATTTTTACTAAACATCGTCACGTATTCGATATCAAACATGTTGACCAGAATAATCGATATCATCTGTTGAATATGACTACATTACATTATTAAGTTCAATAATGAGCCCCAATCTTTGACTAGAGCAATATTTTGCAGTGATTTAATTACAGTACCGCTTAGATTAAAACAAATGCCATATTGTCTTGCTTAGAGTAGGCATCATAAGACCCATGATAACTGTCGATATGAGATTCACACTATGATTGTCCAATATGTTCCTTCCAGATATGTGCTTTACTGATTGACTAGGATGATTCACGATTTTACCCTCTCGGTTTAGACCTGCGAAGAAAAATAAAATATTTTCTGTTTGTAATTTTAAAGTTTTAGTTAAATGTTTCATAATTCAATTACAATATTTATCTTTCTCATATAAAACTATTTTCTGTTCTTAGGTAAGTGCCATCTACTTTTTAACCGCCATTTGTAACTAATGATCCCAATCGTTTTTTCGATCTATTTCAATAATGGACCAATCAGAACAGAGTTCTTTTTTATATACTTGCAAATGAGTTATTGTGATTGGTTCATTCTAGGAATCGGGTTGAAGATTGGGATTGGGATCATTTATTGAAAAGGACTACAAATGAGTTAGAAAAAAATATATAAGAAGAACTCTATATTCTTGACGACTACAATAGACAACTTACCCGAATATTGCAACGTCGCACCCATCAACGAATCAATTATACTACCCAGCAGACCAGACCAAGCGCCGAAAAATATTATTGGCCATTGGGGCGGCGCATAATCCCATCGTGCTGCGTCCGAAAAGTACCAAATTGTTATGTATTGAGCCACGCCAATAACAAGTCCGCCGGAACAACTGAATACCGTTCCCATAGCGCTGACTCCTCCATTGGTGCCTTTTGGCACTTTCTTCCAAGACGTTATTAAAAATGGATCGGTGTTAGTTAAAACCGTGCCCAGTTCAGATGCCCATGTGTCGCCATTGCAGCAGGAAAACACACCTAAAATACAAAATTAATATTTCAGGAAATTTAACATTCAAAATTCTTTATAAGAGGATTTCTTTATAATATACTATCTATATATACATATTTTAAAAAAAGTCCCCAAAAGCTGTTTGTCTGTATGTGATCGATTTTCTCTATATCTACTGAACGTATTTTTGTACGGTTTAGATTAATAGTACATTACGGTTTTCTGTAAATTGACAAATATAACGATTACTGTTGAAAAAATTTCGTGGGCGCGGGATTTACGAGGGAAAAACTTTGTGACACACTGAAATCCACGCGAGCAAAGCCGCGGGTACAGCTCGTATAGTCTAAAAAAATTAAAAGCCTAAGTTCCTAATGACTTACCTAAAAAGACATTTTACACTCTTTTACTTTTCAATTGTGGCTACTGTACATGTAATGTTTACAAATGGTTAGAAAATAACTCCTAATTATATTAAAATAAAATATTTGCATTGCCAATCTTAATCCATTACATTAATCAGATAAACACTATTGGAATGTAGACATAAACCTTGTGGAACCAAACTTTATGCTATTGTCTGTCAAAATTACTTCTTCCTTTGTAACTGTCTCTTACATTATATCAAACAATTATTACAAATCGTATTCTATTTATTACAACAAACACAATGCACATACCTACTCATGATGGATCAAGTTTATTCAAATACGTGTGTATTATCAATTTAGGCGTCTTGACACCATGATCAAATATTTAGATAATTATTATTCACAAAAGCGTATCTATAACTTATTTTAAAGTAGTATTTGTACACGCAGGTTAATGGAGCATAGCAGCGTACCCTCAAATCCTGCGCGTGCGAATACGTTGTTGACAGTGGAACGATACAGTAAATGGTTAGATAGAAATAATTCGTAACTAGCTTCCGCTCGCAGCTTCGCCCGCGTGGATTTCGGACTTCAAAAATGGAGGATGTGCTCAATTTGTCGGGATGTTTTTTTAATGTATGGTGGTATGCAGGTGGTCCGATTGTCCGGTCAGGGTCTGATGATGGGATCCTGGTGAAATCGAAGGAAGCTTATAGCATGATTCAGTATTCACGCGTGATGGCTTATTATTAGCGTATTTCATGTATAACTTTGGTGTTTCTATACCGATTTCTATGATTTTTTTTTTTATGGAATATTTAATAATGTTAACTTTTTAATTAGGGATGACTGAGAGTGTTATAAACGTAAGAGTAGACAAATATAATGAGAAAGCTTCGAACTGCTAAGCTATCGGGAGTTACACGTGTTATTGTGAGTCAACCATAAAAGATAGACATATGCTGTCGTGGGATATTTTTACATAATTTTAAGGAGAACATTTTCCTCATACATGATTTCTGCGTAGCTTTAACCATTAAGGTTGCACACGCGACGGAAGCTTAAAAAATGGAGTAACTTCTCCCGTTTTACCAACATTTCCCTTCACTGCTCTGCTCCTATTAATTGTAGCGTAATGAAAAGTATACTATAACCAGCACAGGAGTATGACAAATAATTGTACCAAGTTTCGTTAAAATCCGTCGAGTAGTTTTTGTTTCTATAACGGTTATACAGACAGACAGACAGACAAAAATTTTACTAATTATATTTTTGGCATCAGTATCGATCCCTAATCACCCTCTGATAGTTATTTTGGAAATATATTTCATGTACAGAATTGACCTCTCTACAGATTTATTATAAGTATAGATTAAACGTCAATCAAATTATTCTTTATCCTATTTGCCGATGGGGAAATATCTGGGATAATAATAAGGGTACTCCTAAGATGTAAAACGTCATTGGGGTACTCAACAACAATTCTCTTGGATGAATATTATACATGAAAGACCTACGTCCAACAGAACGGCGTGCTAATCGCATTTTTAGACGCTATATATTTAAAATTTATTATACAATCTGCAATATGGTATTTTTACTTCGGTTAATTTTGTAAACAATGTGGATATTGATTAAATTAATTTCGTAATGAAAATGCCACTAAATTTGTTGCCCAGTGCATCTAATCCTAAAGTAGGTAGAAATTATATTCATATTCATTTTCAAATAACACTATTAGATAGACAATTAAATAAGGAACATTTTGGTAGTTTAAAACTTTTAAAAACACAACAAATTGTTTTTGTTAAATGCAATTCGGAGTCTTTGCACGTTTCTGCTTGAAATTATGCGCAGTAAATGTAAGTTTATGTATGTAACGAATGCTTAATTCTTGGCCGTAGTAGACTATATGAGCGACACTTGAGCGATTAATCCAAAGTTTACGATTATATTATGTATATACCTACAAGTTACCATACACTTGAATAACAAAGTATTATTTGGTATTCCACCGCGCTCGCCATCCTGAGACATAAGATGTACGTCTCATTATTTCCATTAGTTACACTGTCTACATGTCCAAACCGGAATACAACAGTGACTACACGCTGCTGCTTGGCGGTAGAAATAAAATCAAATTTCTTATATTCAAATATTATTAAAATCAAATAAGTACCTAATACTCCTATTGTTAGCCACGACGCCCTGTAATCTTTCACGAAGTCTATGGGTCTTTCAGACGAGCCGACATCCAGCAGGTATAACAATGCTAGCTGTGCAGCCATGCCGCCGTTGCACAATACTTGCACCCAATTCCTTTGGCCACCTAAAAATTTATTATCAAGCAATTTAACGCCGATAAATGGCACGTTACACAAATAAATTAATAAGATCAGATATTTTTCGGGTATTCACTAGCCCTCGTAATGGATGGTCCCATGATGCCGTTAAGGCAGAGGCCTCCTACGATGCCCGGGGCCTTCAAAGACACAGGAGATGGACCGCACTAGGCGGCTGCGGTCGACAACTAAGACACTTTCAACGGAAGAAGTCCGCAACTGTCCCTAATGCGGCGAAGAGTGCAACCGCGAAGATTAAATTCACATGCAGTGTGTAGGGTGTACAATGTACATATTGGTTAGTGACTCTATGTAATTCTAATTAAAAAAGTAATCAATTAAGTACACTGATAGCTACTAAACATAGACGTTATGCTGTGTAAAGTTTTTTCTATGAGTATAATAATAATAATAATATCAGCCCTGTATTATATACTTGCCCACTGCTGAGCACGGGCCTCCTCTACTACTGAGAGGGATTAGGCCTTAGTCCACCACGCTGGCCTAGTGCGGATTGGTAGACTTCACACACCTTCGAAATTCCTATAGAGAACTTCTCAGATGTGCAGGTTTCCTCACGATGTTTTCCTTCACCGTTACAGCGAACGATAGATTCACAAAGAATACACACATGATTTTTTAGAAAAGTCAGAGGTGTGTGCCCTTGGGATTTGAACCTGCGGACATTCGTCTCGGCAGTCCGTTCCACACCCAACTAGGCTGTCGCCGCGTATATATTCTATTTATTTCTATGAGTGCATCTAACTTATTTATAAATTGTCAAAATAAATTAAAACATAGATACCTTCCTGATAATCTGCTTCAAATTTCTTTTTCAGATGAGACCGTAACTTAGTTGCTTTGGAAGATGTCACGAAAAATACAAATAATGCTGCCAAGAAACTGTAGTTGCTGAGCGTCAGTATGAATGCCACAACAAATCCAAATATTGCACCACTGAAATTTATACTTCTTTTTCTTATACCATAAACAGCTATAACCAGTGGTATGAAGCATGACATCATCCATCTTGTAGGTGATATAACTAGTGGCTCTGAAATAAGTTAAGTGAGAGTTAATTAAAACAGTTTAAGTACAGCATCAATCATATTATAATTGCTATAATGATAAGCTATTTATTTGACCTCAATGATTACCTGGACTTAAATACAGACATATTAGCATGTTCATGGATTTTATATTAAAATGAAACGATTTATCAGATTTAACACGGTTTTAACTTTGTAGCCTTTATGGTAATGGGCAGGGGACCATGATGGCTGCAAAGTCTTTGGAACGTTGGGAGCAAACTAAAATATTAAAACCATGATATCTGAAAAGCAGTTTAATTTTAATGACTAACATTTGCATAAACATAAGGATTTTATATTTTAACCTTTCAAAAATATTGACCCTTAAGGGTTGGGAAAGATGCAACTAAAAACAAACAGTTCTTAAAGAGGTTTTTATGGGATTTTAAAACTCAAACAAAAGGACATGTCCTCTTTTTGTTTGGGACTAAAGAAGGGTGTAATTATAAATGATTACAACAATAATATACATGTTTACAGGCCACTGACATATTAATGGCTCAATCAATTTTCAATGTGAGAAGCATCTATTATTATTATGCCTTTGTTATAAATAATTTTATTTATTATGTTGTGGTTAAGTATAAAAAATTAATACAGAATTTTAACCTGATTTCCAATAAAGGAATAGGTTTTCAATTCACATGTATTTTTTATTTGTATTATTTGACATTCTTTTTTCTCAGTAAAATTATCAGACTACATGTAATTCTAACTTAAATTTGTTAGTACCATGTATAAAATATATTAATAATTATTACAACATTGTAAAGAAATATATCTATAGCATGGCTCGAATATCTTTTTATTATTATTTGTTATCAGGTAGGCAGTTATTTAACTGATATGCCTGTATCCTGTAATTATCGATTCCGCTTTCACTTCCCAACAAAACATTTGTCAAGTTTATTCTTAAACCTGTTCACATTTTGTTTAGAATTATGAAATTAGTTTGATTATTAATAGCTTTTGGTGTAAGAATAATGGCCAGTCTCTAAAAACAAAGCCCAATATACTTGAAATAGAGCTTTATGCCAATCTTACATTGAAGTAGGTAAGTGTGAGTGATTTTCTGTATCACTCACTGGCCTAATTATATCATCTTAATTGTGGAAAACCTTATGAATAAACTTATATATTTTTCTTACAACACTGTAAACTTGTATTAAGTTGATTTTAATTTTGCAATCCAATTGGAAGGCTGCTGTTACTGTTGATAGAAAAATTGTAACCAAAGTATTTTTACGGATCTAACCCTGTTGAAACTCTTCAAAACAAGACGTCTACACAAATATAAAGGCTATTTCGTGCTCTTTCTTTAATTTTTGTTTGATAAGACAAATAAATTACGTTATAATTTACACAAACTTTTATACAAACTATTCAATGAATTATGAAATGAATACATTACCATCGAAACCTTGGTTCTCTGCGAGGTATTTTGAATATATTAGATTGATGGTCCACATAGACATTGATAACGGGATGGCTATAGCACATAACAGCACAGGTAATATGTGACCATTTCTCATTAGATTATTTTGTGCCGGAACCATTGTATCTACAAAATAGCTTACACTAATAGCGAATTTCTGAGAATACGAAATATAAAAGTATCGTATCATTAAATCATATAAATCATTTTATCAACTTCACTTGTCCCTAATGTCACTATTTGTATTCTCTTTGAATGTCACGTCTGACCAGTCTGACCTACCGAACACCACAGAGTAAGTAATATACTACGTAAGAAGAGGCGGCACTTAGTACATTGAATTTGAGCTCACGCACACATACGTGAGCCCAGTAGAATTACATTTTGTACCAACATTACGCAGAAAAAATGATACGCAAGGCTGCCAACTTACTATAAATCTGCTCGTTTCTAGGAACGTTCCTTATTTAATCGATATTATCGATAATTTTGTATCGACAGCTTTATATCGATAAAAATTGCTGACCATAAATCTTACACTGGTATAAATTATGATTGAATTTAGAATATTAAAAATAAAACGTCCACAATTTTTAATAATTCCCTTTATTTAATTAGAAAATACACAATATTATCACGTGAATTTCTTGTATGTATAAATTGTATAATGTTTAGGTCTCCTACTTAAAAATTCATAACACTCCAGTTTTCCGTTATTTATTTCCAATTTTATATGGAAATTGAAAAATTTTATACCTTACAGATATGATCTTTTTCCGTCTAATCAACAATTACTATGATACAATTATTGCAAGGGCAAATTCATAGATTTCACACGTGCCTTTTTTGATTAGGTTACTAAGCATAAAATTGAAACTCCATAATCTAGAGTATTCTCTTCAACGACTACCTGAGGTTGTAAATTTGAATTAAATATACATCACTTTTATGTAATGTTTTAAATCATAATATAAATTTTCTGTTACCGGTGTAGATCAAGTGGATACTTAGCCATAAATATGTTTGACTTAGGGTACTTATGTATGCCACAAACCTCACATTTTTATACACATTAATTCTTTTCCCCATTCTCGCACACAAAATCAATAAACTACACAAATGTAAACAGAATTAGAGTCAATATCTCGGAATAATAAGAATCACTATCTCGTAACACACACTACACAAATTCCTTCAAGAAGAAATATACACGAAACGGAAAAGCTGGCTCAACTCAACGTATTCGGCATAAAACATAACTTATTATTGAACATAATCGCAATAATACAATTTTTTGCAAATAAACTTCAACAATGACAAATCTTCCGTCAATAATGGCGGCAAATTATCAACTATCATGGGAGCCAACATACTTTCAAAATTTATTGGATTATTATGTTGGTACAAGATGTTACGATGAGACATCCTTTTGTCAACCAAAACTAAACTCTATGTAACGGCATTAAGATATATAATCATTCATCATTACACAAAATGTTCTAAGTGTCCACCCCCTGCCGAACACAAATTGTTTATATGTCGATTGTCATTTACTCGTGGTTTCTATGGTGACGTCGTGCTGACATTTTGATGCCAATAATGCTCACAATAATGATGTAAAGTTTCGATAATCGTCAAATCGCCGCTAAATGACTAAACCTTTGAGGTGTAATTTTTTTTTTTTGGTTTGATTTACTCCTTAAGATTTTTGAGATGTAAATTGTAAAGGTTGAGTCTATGTTATTAGGTATAACTCAGACCCGTTTAACTCGGCGAAAAAAAGTAACACAATAGCGATGAGCAGCTATCTCACTTTTCACGATTTTTCTATACATTTAATGAATCGTTCCTTAAATGTTTCTTTCTACACAACGTCCTTTATTAGTGTGTGTATTATAGTATAAGCTGGTATAACTTTTCCCGTCCCGTTTGAAAGTCCTAATTTAATATTTTATTTATATGTCACCTCCAACATTTTCAATGAACTAATGAATTCTATATAAATAAACTGTTCGAAATAAGCGATATTTAATAATTTAAAGTTATCATCCACAGCTATATGAAGTGTACTGCTGAACATAGGCCCCCATCAAAGATTTCCAGTTAAAGTATAAATATAAAAAAAAATGTGAAATCTTGACAACAGATTTGTATACAGATTCTGAAGTGATAAAGTCAAGACGATAGTTCAAATTTGTAATAGTACCATTGACTTATCATGTCACAATAGATAAGAATTAATTAAATGGAAAATAATGATCAAAAAAGCATTATCACCTTTTGCTAAACATTGTTATCGATAAAAAATGATTTTACAGTCCATCACTGCCGAATCTGTTTTTGAGTTGCTATCATAGAAGTTTACAAAAACAAGGTATTGTATCATAATTTTTTATAAAATTTCTTGAAATAACAATTTAATAACATTCAACATATGCCTGAAAAATTATAATAAATACTAATATTCTATTGAATGTACTAATATTTATATTAATAGATAAGCTGTATGGTAACATAATTTTGCATACAGATACAAAAAATCTAACACCTGTGCACATCTGTCAAAATTGTCAGTTGTCAGTAGTGTGTCATTTAGTGAAAAAGAAGGCTGAGTTTTTTTGTTGTGTTCGCCAACAGAACTAAAATATTAATAATAAGTAAATCAGAGTATATTGATTCATGTTAAACTCGATATGAAGCCACTGATAGATTTTGACGAGTGCCTTAGGGACTCGCCTAAGTTTAGGTATTGTGTACATAATAATCAACGAAAGTTTTATACCTACGTAGAAAGTGAAATTGGTACGTGTTGTGCGTGTTAATTGTACTACAATCCTGTTTGTTTTTATAGGGAGCAACTGGAAACAGAAGAAGCTAGTATCGATGCTTTGGAACAGAAGCTAGACAAGGTCTTAAAAGCATGTTCTCTCATGATAGATACAGGGAAAACATACATGACTCACAGAGGGTGAATATTTTGTTTATTTTTTATACATTATTACTTGTATAATCTCCTGTCTGTCTGTTTTATTCACGTGTAAACATGTTAAGAACTCGATAAAAACTATTTTATTGGAGTTACATTTGGTCTATTTTTGACAGCTATTTTTAGATAAATCAATATCTAAAGGCTAAGGTTTCTATGTGAGAAGCTTCTTGTTGGTGAAACCAATGAAGACCTAAATAATAATATGATTAAACATAATTGAAAGAATTATTTTTAACAATGATACTAAGTCATAATTGATAAATTGGTAAATGTCTGTTCAATCTAGGTCTTAACAAATAACAATATATTGTTATTAGTTTAAAAAAATAAAAGTTCACTACTACATTTTATTTTTCTAATGTTTTGATTATATCTAAGTGAGCTTGCTGTTTATGAAATAAATGTTCAAGTATTTCACATTATCAGCTTACACACAAAAGCGTACATTACAATATGTACCTTAACTAAATCAACACCTCAATTCATCTTTTTACTTAAAAGAAATATTTCACGACCAAAATTTTATTTTCCCTAATATTAAAAATAAATTACTTAATTCCTATAGCACATTCACAAATGCGCTATGGGACTTGACTGGAAGCTTCTCGGAGGATCCTGCCGTGATGGCCATGCTCAACAGGATGATCCATGCCTTGCAAGAGATGAACAAATTCCACTCCATACTGTTGGACCAGGCATCTAGAACTGTGCTTAAGAATCTCACTGCTTTCATCAAAGTGTAAGAAAGTTGCTTAATTTTTATTATTATGAGTGCCTTTTTCTATTAAATGATCCACATGTATAGTGCATATTATCTTATAGGTTTTGAACACTGTTCAATGCTAAGTTCAGATAGGTATAATATTTGAACTTAAAAAGTTTATTGATTATAACTGAAAAAAATTGTAACTTCATTGTGAAAGTGAGTTAAAGTAACCATGAACAAGACAAATACTCCTGAGTTATATTTAGACTTATTTAACAAAGTACAAGTTAAAGAATAATATTTATGTTTCAAGTTCAATGATCTGATTCATGGGATATTTTAAGCTTGAGATCCATGTTTTCACACCCCAGAATAGTTTGGCTAATGTTAGTATTTTTTTATGGAATACCATTATTTGAGTGCTGAGGTGTTATCCGTGACTCTGTAAGTGATACTGAATGTGGTTATTGTGTAATTTACCAGGACCAAAAATGCATTTTATAGAAAAAAATTAAGAAACATCTTAACACACTATGGATTTTCCTTTGTAGTTTCTCAGAAATTAATCTTAAGTAAATCTTTATTTTACAACTTATTTTGATGACATTTATAGCAAACACAACTACACTCTTGTTTTAATTACTTTTAATAGAAGAATGCATTTTATGGAACAATTACTGACCTTATTATAATTTATCACTATTGCTTGTAACCAGTCATATTGTTGTAATGTAAAGTGAATTTTCTGTAGGACAATTAGTTTTAGTAATACTTCCCAGTTGCATCGCCTTATCCTTACTATTAAGATTAAGTAACTGACTAGACTGGATAACTTGCTTCACAATGCGTTACCCTAGTTACTTAACTCACTATTTTTGTATTGGAAAATAAGTATGATGATTTATAAAAAAATATATTATATTATGGACATAGTCAATGGACCGCATGACTCACGCATTTTGATTGATGATAAAATTGTAACAGACGCCCCACATCCTGCTCGCTTTCACGTTTATAGTTGTGTTCTTGTTTCAGGGATATAAAAGGTGTCAAGGAAAGCAAACATCATTTCGATAAAATCTCAAATGATCTGGATATAGCGTTAATTAGGAATTCACAGGTAATTAAATGTTAAAAAAATATATTTCAAAATTATTCTACTTACTCCTAAAAATGGGCGTGAAGCTATGTTTATGAATTATTTTTATTTTTTGTCTTTAGAATCAATGTTATTTTTTATAACTTGTCTTTTTCTACAAAGTAAAAAAATAAACAGTGCAAGTATAGTAATTGTTTTGCGTTATCTTATATTGTTTAAATTTATCTAAGATAACCCACATGTCACTGTAATTTGATAATGTTTGCTCTACAAACCTAACAATTAGTAATGTTACCTACTCATGTAATTTTTTTCGCTATTACTCTTTTGCGGGCATCATATGCGACATTAAGGTTGAGAATATAAAACGAACAGAAATTACGGACTTCTCTAAAAATAATATTATCGAAATTCAAATTTTACGAAAAATCTATTCAGTTACTTACTAATGATTCTAATGCTAATAAGAAAAACAGATTAACCTTTATATGTCTTAATTATTCATGAGAAGCCTGTTTACATATTGCTATAAAACGAGAAGAATAGGTATTTTACCACTGCATAATATAAATACTTGCGCACGTAGGTACGAGTACGCGTATTACTTATGTGTCGCATCGTTTCTTTTAAACACAATTAGCAGATTAAACCGACAATTCTTCGTTCGTGACTAATAATCGCGAATGTTTGCGCAAATCCTGTTATTACTCTTTTTTATATAATAATAGATATAAACAGTTAGCCTCTCGTGTAACTAGTGCCAATAATAAAAAGGAAAAAATATAATTCGTCTTTTTTAATGATCGTATTAATCCACTTGATTATTTGTCTACAATCTAAGTTCATTTTTTACAAGGGTATGCTAAAGAACAAAAACCTTTCTTATTTTTTACTGAAAAAGAAACAATTGTGGTTCTGGATGTCAAATTACGTTCACTTAGTTCCATGCAAGAGGTTTGGGAGCTAGTTCTTTTTATCAGCAGCGATCAACAATGATCAGAAGACCTTTTATAACGTATGTCCTATGCGAGTTAGGTCTTTGTGGTCCCATTCTTTTTAGTAAGGCTGATAGTGAATCCCGTATAAATATTTCCAACTGGCAGGTGTCACGTCACAAAATGGCTGACGTGGAGGAGGTAGTGAATCTGCTGCTGGCGACGCGGTCGTGCTTCCGTCACACCGCGCTCGACCACGTGCAAAAGATCACCATGATGCAGGCGAGGAAGCGGCACGAGATACTCGCCACCGTGAGTATACAAGTTAATTATCGATCACTAAATAAGGAAAATTTGTATCCGCCCGTATAATGCCACCTTACAAGGTGCTTCTAACCCGGTAGAGTGTCCCTTCTAAGTGTGTCACGTACTCGGATCAGTCTGTGAGTATCCCATATCGAACAGTCTGGCATAATTGTTTCGTTTGACGGGTAAAAAAGCGAAGGTCAATCGATATCGGGAGGCGGGCCCTTTGACCAGGGCGACAGAGGCCCCCGAAGACTTGGATAAAAACTACATCATCGATATAATGTTACTGCCAAAAAAACGTTTGGAACCTAAAAAAACGATCCTCAGGAAAGGGGCCCCAAAAATCTTTTTCTCCCAAGGCGCCCAATGTGTTAAGGCCAGTCCTGATATCTATCAGGAATCTTGAAGAGTATCGACTTTATTTGGACGGCATCAGGAGACGCAGAGGGCAGTGAGGTGACCAACTTCAAAGCGGTTAAAAATATTAGGGTCACTTAAAAACGCAAGAAGAATTTGCACACTGAAATATTACCGTATCCTCACGTGTATTAATTCTGGGCAATGCTTATATTTATGTGCATAGTTGGTACATTTTTATTTTACGGGTATTTGTTTAACCCTGCACAGAGTACTTATTTGAAATTAACGATTTCTAATTATTGTTTCCTTCATTTACGTTGCCGGCATTCTATAGTGACAAATTTCAAGGTTTTAGGATGTCGGGAAGTAACTCGAAGGTTTTTATACATCAATTAGTCAATTGAACTGATGCTTTAATGAGTTGTATCTTTCTATTGTTTTTTTTTTTAACAAAGTAGTATATATGATAGTTTTCAGAATTCGGTTGTATTTGATACGTAAAGCTGTTTCTGAAAAAGGGGTATTGAAATGCAAATAGCCAGGCTAATAAACATAGAGAACTCGAATAAAAATGGTTTGACATAACCTTAATTGCTGATAACGCTCGTTCATTGCCATGCTTTGTATACATTTTTTATGATTGCATTCAAAGGTAGACGATCAGATCTGAGATCTGACCCCCCTTCTGATGGTGACTACTACATTACCACAACAGAGTTGCTAGCAAACCATAGTTTTATCTATACTTATTATAGCTAAAGAGTTTGTTTATTTGTTTGAACGCGCTAATCTCAGGAACTACTAAAGACATTTTGATTTTTTTTTTTCACTGATAAGAAGCTACATTACCGTTGAGTACTATAGGCTACTTTCAATCCAGGAAAATATAAAGCGAGACATTCACCCCGGAAAAACTTTACTTTTACGCGGGCAGACTAAGTAAAAGTTTTACATTAAAAGAAAGGTTTCAATTGATCGCTTAATAATGGTTCAACTTAATGATTCAAATCATTATTACGGTTTCGAATGAATCATCAAAGGTCAACATAGTACATAACCATTTTCCTGATTTAACACATAAAGCGAATGCCAAATTTTTAGCTTTGACAATAAAATTTACGACAATTATCTACCGTATTTCCCTTACATTAGTCATTAATTACAATAAACAAGGCAAAACTATTGTTCATCAACGTAATCAATAAAAAATAATTGTATTTCTTCATTGTATAACATAAGAATAATATTCATTTACCGAATAGTCAATTATATTATCAAATGTGTGAATGCTGTTCAGACTCGTAACTCAATATTATTATAGCACTAGCGACCCGCCCCGGCTTCGCACGGGTGCAATGCTGATACTAAATACACTACAGAAAAACTGTGAACGTTGTATATAAAAACATAGCGGCCCGCTCTGGCTTCGCACGGGTATAACATAACAAAATAACAGTATTTCTCCACTATTTAATGGATGTTATTATACATATAAACCTTCCTCTTGAATCACTCTATATATTAAAAAAAAACGCATCAAAATCCGTTGCGTAGTTTTAAAGATTTAAGCACACATAGGGACAGAGAAAGCGACTTTGTTTTATACTATGTAGTGATTAATTCCTACATCACGATTATTATTAATATTAATCGAAATCTTTTAACTGATTTTAATGTAATGTAACACAATGGAAATTCTAACTCCCATACCTTTTCTATATACAAATGACGTCATACATGTCCTGATTTTATTAATACACTATTGGACGAATTCAATATCGATCTCATAAATATTGAAGCTTGACCTGTTCTACCAGAATGGGGTAATAACCCTAAATGGTGTATCGCGTGAGTCCATAAACAGTGTGTGTCCCCGAAGCCCAATTTCGCTGAGTGATGGCTGAATGGTCAACTAACTATTGATGTCACTATCCGCGTGGGGAAATAGAGTTTCGCTTTGTTCGTAGGATTTGTACAACTATTTTATTTAAAACTGCTTATAAAATAAAATACTTTATCACGTAGGCGAACAATGTTGCACTTATGATATGTCAAAACACTGTATAGGAATAATTATTATTATTTCTAAATAAGAATTAAAATTACTTATATAACTATGGACATTTTAAATTAATGATAAAATTTATAATGAATACAAGGTACACACCGAAGTAACCAGCTCGGGCTGGCAGGTAGGGGGAAATAAAAGGATAACGTAACATATGTATACATCAGTACATATACCACTAGTTTTTAATTACAAGCAACAAAAAAGCACTATCAGCCGCCATTGCCAAACATACGTGACAAAAATAAAAAATATGACGTCATAAAATTTTCCCAAATAAAGCTAACTTTTGGTCAAAAGTTACAGTGATTCGTGATTTTGATTTTCCAGCTTCTATTAGTCAATTCATACAACTTGATTGTTTCTACTGTATAATTGTAATGTCTTACCTCTTCTAAATACCCAATTTCTTTTTTTGGTTATTAAAAACGATTGGTGTATAATATACACTTAATAACCAATATAGATCAATTTCGGGAGTAGGTATAAATTTGCTTTAGGTCACATTTTTTTTACATTGCAACGATTGATAATCATAATATACTTACATCGAAAAAACTTTCATCTTCAAAAATAATGTAAAGGTTAATCGTAGACATTTTCATTTTTAGAATAATTCATAATTAGTTCATTTCCACAAATTCAAATATAAATTCGCATAAAACAAACAAGATTTAGTGTAATAGTATTATGGCTATGTTGGGTATTATTAGCCGAAGACAAATCTGGATCCGCAGTGAAACAGGTTTACTTCTAAAATTCAAGCAATATTATTAGACCAGGGGCGTAGTTACCGCCGTATCAGCCGTGTCAGTGATACGGGGCCCCCGACCGTTGGGGCCCCTCTTGGCCCATACCTACATTACACTAAGCAGGTGCCCAAAAAATCAAATCTATGGCAATCTACGCT